>NW_023500921.1:45000-47500 GCF_013390185.1 Colletotrichum aenigma | reverse complement strand
CAAGCAGAGCTTGAGGGTTGAAATGACGCTCGAACAGGCATGCCCGCCAGAATGCTGGCGGGCGCAATGTGCGTTCAAAGATTCGATGATTCACTGAATTCTGCAATTCACATTACTTATCGCATTTCGCTGCGTTCTTCATCGATGCCAGAACCAAGAGATCCGTTGTTAAAAGTTTTGATTATTTGCTTGTACCACTCAGAAGAAACGTCGTTAAATCAGAGTTTGGTTATCCTCCGGCGGGCGCCGACCCGCCCGGGGGCGGGAGGCCGGGAGGGTCACGGAGACCCTACCCGCCGAAGCAACAGTTATAGGTATGTTCACAAAGGGTTATAGAGCGTAAACTCAGTAATGATCCCTCCGCTGGTTCACCAACGGAGACCTTGTTACGACTTTTACTTCCTCTAAATGACCGAGTTTGGATAACTTTCCGACCAGGGGGAAGAGTTGCCTCCTCCCTTAGATCAGTCCGAAAGCCTCACTGAGCCATTCAATCGGTAGTAGCGACGGGCGGTGTGTACAAAGGGCAGGGACGTAATCAACGCAAGCTGATGACTTGCGCTTACTAGGGATTCCTCGTTGAAGAGCAATAATTGCAATGCTCTATCCCCAGCACGACAGAGTTTAACAAGATTACCCGGACTTTTAAGTCAAGGAAGTACTCGCTGGCTCTGTCAGTGTAACGCGCGTGCGGCCCAGAACATCTAAGGGCATCACAGACCTGTTATTGCCTCAAACTTCCATCGGCTTGAGCCGATAGTCCCTCTAAGAAGCCAGCGTACTGCCAAAGCAATACGGGCTATTTAGCAGGTTAAGGTCTCGTTCGTTATCGCAATTAAGCAGACAAATCACTCCACCAACTAAGAACGGCCATGCACCACCACCCACAAAATCAAGAAAGAGCTCTCAATCTGTCAATCCTCATTGTGTCTGGACCTGGTGAGTTTCCCCGTGTTGAGTCAAATTAAGCCGCAGGCTCCACCCCTGGTGGTGCCCTTCCGTCAATTTCTTTAAGTTTCAGCCTTGCGACCATACTCCCCCTGGAGCCCAAGCACTTTGATTTCTCGTAAGGTGCCGAACGAGTCAAAAAATAACATCGTCCGATCCCTAGTCGGCATAGTTTATGGTTAAGACTACGACGGTATCTGATCGTCTTCGATCCCCTAACTTTCGTTCCTGATAAATGAAAACATCCTTGGCAAATGCTTTCGCAGTAGTTAGTCTTCAATAAATCCAAGAATTTCACCTCTGACAATTGAATACTGATGCCCCCGACTGTCCCTATTAATCATTACGGCGGTCCTAGAAACCAACAAAATAGAACCACACGTCCTATTCTATTATTCCATGCTAATGTATTCGAGCATAGGCCTGCCTGGAGCACTCTAATTTTTTCAAAGTAAAAGTCCTGTTTTCCCACACACCCAGTGAAGGGCATGAGGTTCCACAGGGGGAAAGGCCCGGCCGGACCAGTGCACGCGGTGAGGCGGACCGGCCAGCCAGGCCCAAGGTTCTACTACGAGCTTTTTAACCACAACAACTTTAATATACGCTATTGGAGCTGGAATTACCGCGGCTGCTGGCACCAGACTTGCCCTCCAATTGTTCCTCGTTAAGGGATTTAAATTGTACTCATTCCAATTACAAGACCCAAAAGAGCCCTGTATCAGTATTTATCGTCACTACCTCCCCGTGTCGGGATTGGGTAATTTGCGCGCCTGCTGCCTTCCTTGGATGTAGTAGCCGTTTCTCAGGCTCCTTCTCCGGGGTCGAGCCCTAACCCTCCGTTACCCGTTGTAACCATGCTAGAACACTACTCTAGCATCGAAAGTTGATAGGGAAGAAATTTGAATGAACCATCGCCGGCGCAAGGCCATGCGATTCGAGAAGTTATTATGAATCACCAGTGAGCCCCGAAGGGCATTGGTTTTTAATCTAATAAATACATCCCTTCGTAAGTCGGGATTTTTAGCATGTATTAGCTCTAGAATTACCACGGTTATCCAAGTAGTAAGGTACTATCAAATAAACGATAACTTATATAATGAGCCATTCGCAGTTTCGCTGTATAATTGCTTATACTTAGACATGCATGGCTTAATCTTTGAGACAAGCATATGACTACTGGCAGAATCAACCAGGTAACTATCGTAACACCGCATAGCGGCCATCGGCGCTGCGAACAGCTGCCGAAGAGTAGTCACTACTGATCTAGCCTGCTGGGGCGGTCCGTCGGCTAGGCCTACGGCGCCCCAGAGGCGTCCAGTTTCCCACCCCAAGTTCCCCAGAGCTGCCTTTCACCGCGCTGTGCCCCCGGGGGGGGGTTGCGTGGATCGGGAGCCCCAAGAGGAGCAACTGCCCCGCGGCGTCTGCTATTCAGCGTCCTCCGCGGGCGTTTCGCCCCCGGTTCTTCGTGTAAGGTTAGCCATCGGCCATCCGTCCACAGAACCCATCCGTCGGCACTGCAGAGGCACAGGGCCTTCGAGTGCCTAAGGGCATC
>NW_023500921.1:35000-37500 GCF_013390185.1 Colletotrichum aenigma | reverse complement strand
CGATCCCCTAACTTTCGTTCCTGATAAATGAAAACATCCTTGGCAAATGCTTTCGCAGTAGTTAGTCTTCAATAAATCCAAGAATTTCACCTCTGACAATTGAATACTGATGCCCCCGACTGTCCCTATTAATCATTACGGCGGTCCTAGAAACCAACAAAATAGAACCACACGTCCTATTCTATTATTCCATGCTAATGTATTCGAGCATAGGCCTGCCTGGAGCACTCTAATTTTTTCAAAGTAAAAGTCCTGTTTTCCCACACACCCAGTGAAGGGCATGAGGTTCCACAGGGGGAAAGGCCCGGCCGGACCAGTGCACGCGGTGAGGCGGACCGGCCAGCCAGGCCCAAGGTTCTACTACGAGCTTTTTAACCACAACAACTTTAATATACGCTATTGGAGCTGGAATTACCGCGGCTGCTGGCACCAGACTTGCCCTCCAATTGTTCCTCGTTAAGGGATTTAAATTGTACTCATTCCAATTACAAGACCCAAAAGAGCCCTGTATCAGTATTTATCGTCACTACCTCCCCGTGTCGGGATTGGGTAATTTGCGCGCCTGCTGCCTTCCTTGGATGTAGTAGCCGTTTCTCAGGCTCCTTCTCCGGGGTCGAGCCCTAACCCTCCGTTACCCGTTGTAACCATGCTAGAACACTACTCTAGCATCGAAAGTTGATAGGGAAGAAATTTGAATGAACCATCGCCGGCGCAAGGCCATGCGATTCGAGAAGTTATTATGAATCACCAGTGAGCCCCGAAGGGCATTGGTTTTTAATCTAATAAATACATCCCTTCGTAAGTCGGGATTTTTAGCATGTATTAGCTCTAGAATTACCACGGTTATCCAAGTAGTAAGGTACTATCAAATAAACGATAACTTATATAATGAGCCATTCGCAGTTTCGCTGTATAATTGCTTATACTTAGACATGCATGGCTTAATCTTTGAGACAAGCATATGACTACTGGCAGAATCAACCAGGTAACTATCGTAACACCGCATAGCGGCCATCGGCGCTGCGAACAGCTGCCGAAGAGTAGTCACTACTGATCTAGCCTGCTGGGGCGGTCCGTCGGCTAGGCCTACGGCGCCCCAGAGGCGTCCAGTTTCCCACCCCAAGTTCCCCAGAGCTGCCTTTCACCGCGCTGTGCCCCCGGGGGGGGGTTGCGTGGATCGGGAGCCCCAAGAGGAGCAACTGCCCCGCGGCGTCTGCTATTCAGCGTCCTCCGCGGGCGTTTCGCCCCCGGTTCTTCGTGTAAGGTTAGCCATCGGCCATCCGTCCACAGAACCCATCCGTCGGCACTGCAGAGGCACAGGGCCTTCGAGTGCCTAAGGGCATCCCCCAGCTCGGCGCACCGCGGGCGGCGGCTTCGGTGGGGGGGAGGATACAGATATGCCGGAATCTCCATGCGAGGCTAGGCCTCAAGCTGAGAGAAGCGACACCACTCTGAATCCGTGAAGATATGGAACGTTTTTAGCTGCAGTTGCCGGCAGCTTGCCCCGAGGGGGCAGAGATTGGGCCCGTGCGCCGTTTTACTGGCACCCGCTCCCTTCTCATAGGCCCACCGACGCTTTTTTGGCCCCAACTCCGCTGATTGCCGTTCCACCCAGGATTTTCAGCCCGAACAAATCGAATTTGTATGGGAAAACAAAAAAATGTACTCACGGCCAATTTTGGTCGGGGAAGGGCCGCACGCATCTCAATCGACCGCCCGAGGCCCCCAGAGGCGCCCGCAGGCGTGGCTAAGCCGGGCGAGGCCCGTGGCGGCCGTGAGGCGGGGTGCAAGTCGGGCGGCTGTTCGGGGGTACTTAATTTTCTCGGCCTCTGATTGGTCGGACCCTTCGGGGGTACTTACGCGGACTTGGCCGCCGCCCGCGGCCGCCCAACTTCGACGCCCTATAACTCGCCCGCTATAAGCGCTGTAGCTATAGGGCTTAGTGCGCTGTAGCCCTGCTGGCGCCCTCTATAGCCGTAGTACAGTACACACACCCCCAGGGCCCGCCCTGCACCCGTCCATCGCCGGTGTTTTGAACTTCAAACCCGGATTCCTCGCCCGCTGTACGTGCTATAGCTACAGGGCCTGCACCACTGAAGCCGCCGTAAAAGGCTCTATAAGTGGGCTATAAGCCCCTATACCTGCCGGCCCTAGGCTTGGGCTCAGTTTTTCCCGCCAGCGCCAGCGGCTCGGGGGTACTTTGGGCTCGACCCTTCGGGGGTACTTATTTTTCCTGGCCTGTGATTGGTCGGATCCTTCGGGGGTACCTTGGGCTCTGCCTTCGGGGGTACCAGAAAGTCGCCTTCGGACTTGGTGGTGGGAGGTGCCACCTCAGCTTTAAAGTCTTATATCTTACTAAGTATTAGTGCTATAGATATATAATATAGCGTTTTAAAGACCTCTTGTTCTGCTCTATCTATATAGGTGGTGCTTTTCTATATATATAGTACTACCCTCTTAGGATATTTTATTTTTTTACCTACTTTTTCTCACACTCACC
>NW_023500921.1:27500-30000 GCF_013390185.1 Colletotrichum aenigma | reverse complement strand
CTTATTGATATGCTTAAGTTCAGCGGGTATTCCTACCTGATCCGAGGTCAACCTTTGGAAAATTGGGGGTTTTACGGCAAGAGTCCCTCCGGATCCCAGTGCGAGACGTAAAGTTACTACGCAAAGGAGGCTCCGGGAGGGTCCGCCACTACCTTTGAGGGCCTACATCAGCTGTAGGGCCCCAACACCAAGCAGAGCTTGAGGGTTGAAATGACGCTCGAACAGGCATGCCCGCCAGAATGCTGGCGGGCGCAATGTGCGTTCAAAGATTCGATGATTCACTGAATTCTGCAATTCACATTACTTATCGCATTTCGCTGCGTTCTTCATCGATGCCAGAACCAAGAGATCCGTTGTTAAAAGTTTTGATTATTTGCTTGTACCACTCAGAAGAAACGTCGTTAAATCAGAGTTTGGTTATCCTCCGGCGGGCGCCGACCCGCCCGGGGGCGGGAGGCCGGGAGGGTCACGGAGACCCTACCCGCCGAAGCAACAGTTATAGGTATGTTCACAAAGGGTTATAGAGCGTAAACTCAGTAATGATCCCTCCGCTGGTTCACCAACGGAGACCTTGTTACGACTTTTACTTCCTCTAAATGACCGAGTTTGGATAACTTTCCGACCAGGGGGAAGAGTTGCCTCCTCCCTTAGATCAGTCCGAAAGCCTCACTGAGCCATTCAATCGGTAGTAGCGACGGGCGGTGTGTACAAAGGGCAGGGACGTAATCAACGCAAGCTGATGACTTGCGCTTACTAGGGATTCCTCGTTGAAGAGCAATAATTGCAATGCTCTATCCCCAGCACGACAGAGTTTAACAAGATTACCCGGACTTTTAAGTCAAGGAAGTACTCGCTGGCTCTGTCAGTGTAACGCGCGTGCGGCCCAGAACATCTAAGGGCATCACAGACCTGTTATTGCCTCAAACTTCCATCGGCTTGAGCCGATAGTCCCTCTAAGAAGCCAGCGTACTGCCAAAGCAATACGGGCTATTTAGCAGGTTAAGGTCTCGTTCGTTATCGCAATTAAGCAGACAAATCACTCCACCAACTAAGAACGGCCATGCACCACCACCCACAAAATCAAGAAAGAGCTCTCAATCTGTCAATCCTCATTGTGTCTGGACCTGGTGAGTTTCCCCGTGTTGAGTCAAATTAAGCCGCAGGCTCCACCCCTGGTGGTGCCCTTCCGTCAATTTCTTTAAGTTTCAGCCTTGCGACCATACTCCCCCTGGAGCCCAAGCACTTTGATTTCTCGTAAGGTGCCGAACGAGTCAAAAAATAACATCGTCCGATCCCTAGTCGGCATAGTTTATGGTTAAGACTACGACGGTATCTGATCGTCTTCGATCCCCTAACTTTCGTTCCTGATAAATGAAAACATCCTTGGCAAATGCTTTCGCAGTAGTTAGTCTTCAATAAATCCAAGAATTTCACCTCTGACAATTGAATACTGATGCCCCCGACTGTCCCTATTAATCATTACGGCGGTCCTAGAAACCAACAAAATAGAACCACACGTCCTATTCTATTATTCCATGCTAATGTATTCGAGCATAGGCCTGCCTGGAGCACTCTAATTTTTTCAAAGTAAAAGTCCTGTTTTCCCACACACCCAGTGAAGGGCATGAGGTTCCACAGGGGGAAAGGCCCGGCCGGACCAGTGCACGCGGTGAGGCGGACCGGCCAGCCAGGCCCAAGGTTCTACTACGAGCTTTTTAACCACAACAACTTTAATATACGCTATTGGAGCTGGAATTACCGCGGCTGCTGGCACCAGACTTGCCCTCCAATTGTTCCTCGTTAAGGGATTTAAATTGTACTCATTCCAATTACAAGACCCAAAAGAGCCCTGTATCAGTATTTATCGTCACTACCTCCCCGTGTCGGGATTGGGTAATTTGCGCGCCTGCTGCCTTCCTTGGATGTAGTAGCCGTTTCTCAGGCTCCTTCTCCGGGGTCGAGCCCTAACCCTCCGTTACCCGTTGTAACCATGCTAGAACACTACTCTAGCATCGAAAGTTGATAGGGAAGAAATTTGAATGAACCATCGCCGGCGCAAGGCCATGCGATTCGAGAAGTTATTATGAATCACCAGTGAGCCCCGAAGGGCATTGGTTTTTAATCTAATAAATACATCCCTTCGTAAGTCGGGATTTTTAGCATGTATTAGCTCTAGAATTACCACGGTTATCCAAGTAGTAAGGTACTATCAAATAAACGATAACTTATATAATGAGCCATTCGCAGTTTCGCTGTATAATTGCTTATACTTAGACATGCATGGCTTAATCTTTGAGACAAGCATATGACTACTGGCAGAATCAACCAGGTAACTATCGTAACACCGCATAGCGGCCATCGGCGCTGCGAACAGCTGCCGAAGAGTAGTCACTACTGATCTAGCCTGCTGGGGCGGTCCGTCGGCTAGGCCTACGGCGCCCCAGAGGCGTCCAGTTTCCCACCCCAAGTTCCCCAGAGCTGCCTTTCACCGCGCTGTGCC
>NW_023500921.1:17500-20000 GCF_013390185.1 Colletotrichum aenigma | reverse complement strand
AGCCGCAGGCTCCACCCCTGGTGGTGCCCTTCCGTCAATTTCTTTAAGTTTCAGCCTTGCGACCATACTCCCCCTGGAGCCCAAGCACTTTGATTTCTCGTAAGGTGCCGAACGAGTCAAAAAATAACATCGTCCGATCCCTAGTCGGCATAGTTTATGGTTAAGACTACGACGGTATCTGATCGTCTTCGATCCCCTAACTTTCGTTCCTGATAAATGAAAACATCCTTGGCAAATGCTTTCGCAGTAGTTAGTCTTCAATAAATCCAAGAATTTCACCTCTGACAATTGAATACTGATGCCCCCGACTGTCCCTATTAATCATTACGGCGGTCCTAGAAACCAACAAAATAGAACCACACGTCCTATTCTATTATTCCATGCTAATGTATTCGAGCATAGGCCTGCCTGGAGCACTCTAATTTTTTCAAAGTAAAAGTCCTGTTTTCCCACACACCCAGTGAAGGGCATGAGGTTCCACAGGGGGAAAGGCCCGGCCGGACCAGTGCACGCGGTGAGGCGGACCGGCCAGCCAGGCCCAAGGTTCTACTACGAGCTTTTTAACCACAACAACTTTAATATACGCTATTGGAGCTGGAATTACCGCGGCTGCTGGCACCAGACTTGCCCTCCAATTGTTCCTCGTTAAGGGATTTAAATTGTACTCATTCCAATTACAAGACCCAAAAGAGCCCTGTATCAGTATTTATCGTCACTACCTCCCCGTGTCGGGATTGGGTAATTTGCGCGCCTGCTGCCTTCCTTGGATGTAGTAGCCGTTTCTCAGGCTCCTTCTCCGGGGTCGAGCCCTAACCCTCCGTTACCCGTTGTAACCATGCTAGAACACTACTCTAGCATCGAAAGTTGATAGGGAAGAAATTTGAATGAACCATCGCCGGCGCAAGGCCATGCGATTCGAGAAGTTATTATGAATCACCAGTGAGCCCCGAAGGGCATTGGTTTTTAATCTAATAAATACATCCCTTCGTAAGTCGGGATTTTTAGCATGTATTAGCTCTAGAATTACCACGGTTATCCAAGTAGTAAGGTACTATCAAATAAACGATAACTTATATAATGAGCCATTCGCAGTTTCGCTGTATAATTGCTTATACTTAGACATGCATGGCTTAATCTTTGAGACAAGCATATGACTACTGGCAGAATCAACCAGGTAACTATCGTAACACCGCATAGCGGCCATCGGCGCTGCGAACAGCTGCCGAAGAGTAGTCACTACTGATCTAGCCTGCTGGGGCGGTCCGTCGGCTAGGCCTACGGCGCCCCAGAGGCGTCCAGTTTCCCACCCCAAGTTCCCCAGAGCTGCCTTTCACCGCGCTGTGCCCCCGGGGGGGGGTTGCGTGGATCGGGAGCCCCAAGAGGAGCAACTGCCCCGCGGCGTCTGCTATTCAGCGTCCTCCGCGGGCGTTTCGCCCCCGGTTCTTCGTGTAAGGTTAGCCATCGGCCATCCGTCCACAGAACCCATCCGTCGGCACTGCAGAGGCACAGGGCCTTCGAGTGCCTAAGGGCATCCCCCAGCTCGGCGCACCGCGGGCGGCGGCTTCGGTGGGGGGGAGGATACAGATATGCCGGAATCTCCATGCGAGGCTAGGCCTCAAGCTGAGAGAAGCGACACCACTCTGAATCCGTGAAGATATGGAACGTTTTTAGCTGCAGTTGCCGGCAGCTTGCCCCGAGGGGGCAGAGATTGGGCCCGTGCGCCGTTTTACTGGCACCCGCTCCCTTCTCATAGGCCCACCGACGCTTTTTTGGCCCCAACTCCGCTGATTGCCGTTCCACCCAGGATTTTCAGCCCGAACAAATCGAATTTGTATGGGAAAACAAAAAAATGTACTCACGGCCAATTTTGGTCGGGGAAGGGCCGCACGCATCTCAATCGACCGCCCGAGGCCCCCAGAGGCGCCCGCAGGCGTGGCTAAGCCGGGCGAGGCCCGTGGCGGCCGTGAGGCGGGGTGCAAGTCGGGCGGCTGTTCGGGGGTACTTAATTTTCTCGGCCTCTGATTGGTCGGACCCTTCGGGGGTACTTACGCGGACTTGGCCGCCGCCCGCGGCCGCCCAACTTCGACGCCCTATAACTCGCCCGCTATAAGCGCTGTAGCTATAGGGCTTAGTGCGCTGTAGCCCTGCTGGCGCCCTCTATAGCCGTAGTACAGTACACACACCCCCAGGGCCCGCCCTGCACCCGTCCATCGCCGGTGTTTTGAACTTCAAACCCGGATTCCTCGCCCGCTGTACGTGCTATAGCTACAGGGCCTGCACCACTGAAGCCGCCGTAAAAGGCTCTATAAGTGGGCTATAAGCCCCTATACCTGCCGGCCCTAGGCTTGGGCTCAGTTTTTCCCGCCAGCGCCAGCGGCTCGGGGGTACTTTGGGCTCGACCCTTCGGGGGTACTTATTTTTCCTGGCCTGTGATTGGTCGGATCCTTCGGGGGTACCTTGGGCTCTGCCTTCGGGGGTACCAGAAAGTCGCCTTCGGACT
>NW_023500921.1:7500-12500 GCF_013390185.1 Colletotrichum aenigma | reverse complement strand
AAGGCTTGGTGTCCAACTGTACGGGGCTCTCACCCTCTCTGGCGTCCCGTTCTAGGGAACTTGGAAGGCACCGCACCAAAAGCATCCTCTGCAAATTACAACTCGGGCCTAGGGCCAGATTTCAAATTTGAGCTGTTGCCGCTTCACTCGCCGTTACTGAGGCAATCCCTGTTGGTTTCTTTTCCTCCGCTTATTGATATGCTTAAGTTCAGCGGGTATTCCTACCTGATCCGAGGTCAACCTTTGGAAAATTGGGGGTTTTACGGCAAGAGTCCCTCCGGATCCCAGTGCGAGACGTAAAGTTACTACGCAAAGGAGGCTCCGGGAGGGTCCGCCACTACCTTTGAGGGCCTACATCAGCTGTAGGGCCCCAACACCAAGCAGAGCTTGAGGGTTGAAATGACGCTCGAACAGGCATGCCCGCCAGAATGCTGGCGGGCGCAATGTGCGTTCAAAGATTCGATGATTCACTGAATTCTGCAATTCACATTACTTATCGCATTTCGCTGCGTTCTTCATCGATGCCAGAACCAAGAGATCCGTTGTTAAAAGTTTTGATTATTTGCTTGTACCACTCAGAAGAAACGTCGTTAAATCAGAGTTTGGTTATCCTCCGGCGGGCGCCGACCCGCCCGGGGGCGGGAGGCCGGGAGGGTCACGGAGACCCTACCCGCCGAAGCAACAGTTATAGGTATGTTCACAAAGGGTTATAGAGCGTAAACTCAGTAATGATCCCTCCGCTGGTTCACCAACGGAGACCTTGTTACGACTTTTACTTCCTCTAAATGACCGAGTTTGGATAACTTTCCGACCAGGGGGAAGAGTTGCCTCCTCCCTTAGATCAGTCCGAAAGCCTCACTGAGCCATTCAATCGGTAGTAGCGACGGGCGGTGTGTACAAAGGGCAGGGACGTAATCAACGCAAGCTGATGACTTGCGCTTACTAGGGATTCCTCGTTGAAGAGCAATAATTGCAATGCTCTATCCCCAGCACGACAGAGTTTAACAAGATTACCCGGACTTTTAAGTCAAGGAAGTACTCGCTGGCTCTGTCAGTGTAACGCGCGTGCGGCCCAGAACATCTAAGGGCATCACAGACCTGTTATTGCCTCAAACTTCCATCGGCTTGAGCCGATAGTCCCTCTAAGAAGCCAGCGTACTGCCAAAGCAATACGGGCTATTTAGCAGGTTAAGGTCTCGTTCGTTATCGCAATTAAGCAGACAAATCACTCCACCAACTAAGAACGGCCATGCACCACCACCCACAAAATCAAGAAAGAGCTCTCAATCTGTCAATCCTCATTGTGTCTGGACCTGGTGAGTTTCCCCGTGTTGAGTCAAATTAAGCCGCAGGCTCCACCCCTGGTGGTGCCCTTCCGTCAATTTCTTTAAGTTTCAGCCTTGCGACCATACTCCCCCTGGAGCCCAAGCACTTTGATTTCTCGTAAGGTGCCGAACGAGTCAAAAAATAACATCGTCCGATCCCTAGTCGGCATAGTTTATGGTTAAGACTACGACGGTATCTGATCGTCTTCGATCCCCTAACTTTCGTTCCTGATAAATGAAAACATCCTTGGCAAATGCTTTCGCAGTAGTTAGTCTTCAATAAATCCAAGAATTTCACCTCTGACAATTGAATACTGATGCCCCCGACTGTCCCTATTAATCATTACGGCGGTCCTAGAAACCAACAAAATAGAACCACACGTCCTATTCTATTATTCCATGCTAATGTATTCGAGCATAGGCCTGCCTGGAGCACTCTAATTTTTTCAAAGTAAAAGTCCTGTTTTCCCACACACCCAGTGAAGGGCATGAGGTTCCACAGGGGGAAAGGCCCGGCCGGACCAGTGCACGCGGTGAGGCGGACCGGCCAGCCAGGCCCAAGGTTCTACTACGAGCTTTTTAACCACAACAACTTTAATATACGCTATTGGAGCTGGAATTACCGCGGCTGCTGGCACCAGACTTGCCCTCCAATTGTTCCTCGTTAAGGGATTTAAATTGTACTCATTCCAATTACAAGACCCAAAAGAGCCCTGTATCAGTATTTATCGTCACTACCTCCCCGTGTCGGGATTGGGTAATTTGCGCGCCTGCTGCCTTCCTTGGATGTAGTAGCCGTTTCTCAGGCTCCTTCTCCGGGGTCGAGCCCTAACCCTCCGTTACCCGTTGTAACCATGCTAGAACACTACTCTAGCATCGAAAGTTGATAGGGAAGAAATTTGAATGAACCATCGCCGGCGCAAGGCCATGCGATTCGAGAAGTTATTATGAATCACCAGTGAGCCCCGAAGGGCATTGGTTTTTAATCTAATAAATACATCCCTTCGTAAGTCGGGATTTTTAGCATGTATTAGCTCTAGAATTACCACGGTTATCCAAGTAGTAAGGTACTATCAAATAAACGATAACTTATATAATGAGCCATTCGCAGTTTCGCTGTATAATTGCTTATACTTAGACATGCATGGCTTAATCTTTGAGACAAGCATATGACTACTGGCAGAATCAACCAGGTAACTATCGTAACACCGCATAGCGGCCATCGGCGCTGCGAACAGCTGCCGAAGAGTAGTCACTACTGATCTAGCCTGCTGGGGCGGTCCGTCGGCTAGGCCTACGGCGCCCCAGAGGCGTCCAGTTTCCCACCCCAAGTTCCCCAGAGCTGCCTTTCACCGCGCTGTGCCCCCGGGGGGGGGTTGCGTGGATCGGGAGCCCCAAGAGGAGCAACTGCCCCGCGGCGTCTGCTATTCAGCGTCCTCCGCGGGCGTTTCGCCCCCGGTTCTTCGTGTAAGGTTAGCCATCGGCCATCCGTCCACAGAACCCATCCGTCGGCACTGCAGAGGCACAGGGCCTTCGAGTGCCTAAGGGCATCCCCCAGCTCGGCGCACCGCGGGCGGCGGCTTCGGTGGGGGGGAGGATACAGATATGCCGGAATCTCCATGCGAGGCTAGGCCTCAAGCTGAGAGAAGCGACACCACTCTGAATCCGTGAAGATATGGAACGTTTTTAGCTGCAGTTGCCGGCAGCTTGCCCCGAGGGGGCAGAGATTGGGCCCGTGCGCCGTTTTACTGGCACCCGCTCCCTTCTCATAGGCCCACCGACGCTTTTTTGGCCCCAACTCCGCTGATTGCCGTTCCACCCAGGATTTTCAGCCCGAACAAATCGAATTTGTATGGGAAAACAAAAAAATGTACTCACGGCCAATTTTGGTCGGGGAAGGGCCGCACGCATCTCAATCGACCGCCCGAGGCCCCCAGAGGCGCCCGCAGGCGTGGCTAAGCCGGGCGAGGCCCGTGGCGGCCGTGAGGCGGGGTGCAAGTCGGGCGGCTGTTCGGGGGTACTTAATTTTCTCGGCCTCTGATTGGTCGGACCCTTCGGGGGTACTTACGCGGACTTGGCCGCCGCCCGCGGCCGCCCAACTTCGACGCCCTATAACTCGCCCGCTATAAGCGCTGTAGCTATAGGGCTTAGTGCGCTGTAGCCCTGCTGGCGCCCTCTATAGCCGTAGTACAGTACACACACCCCCAGGGCCCGCCCTGCACCCGTCCATCGCCGGTGTTTTGAACTTCAAACCCGGATTCCTCGCCCGCTGTACGTGCTATAGCTACAGGGCCTGCACCACTGAAGCCGCCGTAAAAGGCTCTATAAGTGGGCTATAAGCCCCTATACCTGCCGGCCCTAGGCTTGGGCTCAGTTTTTCCCGCCAGCGCCAGCGGCTCGGGGGTACTTTGGGCTCGACCCTTCGGGGGTACTTATTTTTCCTGGCCTGTGATTGGTCGGATCCTTCGGGGGTACCTTGGGCTCTGCCTTCGGGGGTACCAGAAAGTCGCCTTCGGACTTGGTGGTGGGAGGTGCCACCTCAGCTTTAAAGTCTTATATCTTACTAAGTATTAGTGCTATAGATATATAATATAGCGTTTTAAAGACCTCTTGTTCTGCTCTATCTATATAGGTGGTGCTTTTCTATATATATAGTACTACCCTCTTAGGATATTTTATTTTTTTACCTACTTTTTCTCACACTCACCATCAGAATATCACTACCTAGCTAACTTATTCATACTAAAGGTTTCTATCTGTATACTTTCTACTTTCTTTTTATTTACTTTTATAGCGATAATACTTTTATGTTTACTCTCTATAATACTTATATACTAAAGATATCTCTTTTGTATAGTAGCCTATTCTAAAGGTATCATCTCCTTTATATGTAAGTAGTATTCTATGTATTTCCTCTTTTTCTTATAAAACCTACTTCTTAGCTATTCTTATCTATATAAGTATAAAGAAGGAAAAGCTTATCAAATTGTTAATATATGTAATAAAACTGTTTTTCTCTTCCCCCTTAAATATAAACCTTTAACTAGATATCTAAAGAAAAAACTTACTTTTAGCCACCCTAGAATAAGAAAAAGTAATGTCTTATTTATATTATATTACAGTACAACTTGTCTTAAACCCTACCTCACTACGTTAACCCATGGATTTCTCGCCCGACTAAATCATCCTTTCGGGGGTACTTTGGGCTTAGCCCTTCGGGGGTACTTGCGCGGACTTGGCCGCAGGCAGCAGCCGCCTAACTTCCTCAACACAACCCGCCCGCTATAAGCGCTATAGCCATAAAGCTTAGTGCGCTACAGCCCTGCTGGCGCCCTCTACAGCTGCAGGGTAGCACCTACGCCCCCAGGGCCCGTCCTGCACCCGTCCATCGCCGGTGTTTTGAACTTCAAACCCAGATTCCTCGCCCGCTATGCCTGCTACAGCTACAGGGCCTGCACCACTAGAACCGCCGTAAAAGGCTCTATAAGGAGCCTATAAGCCCCTATAGCCTCGCGCTACAATCTGGTTTTTCGTTCGGGGGTACCAGTTTTGCACCCTTCGGGGGTACTTATTTTTCTCGGCCTCTGATTGGTCGGATCTTTCGGGGGTACTTTGAGCTTTGCTTTCGGGGGTACTTATTCTCCATCCCTTCGGGCGTACTTGGAGCTTCAGGGC
>NW_023500921.1:0-2500 GCF_013390185.1 Colletotrichum aenigma | reverse complement strand
TACTGCCAAAGCAATACGGGCTATTTAGCAGGTTAAGGTCTCGTTCGTTATCGCAATTAAGCAGACAAATCACTCCACCAACTAAGAACGGCCATGCACCACCACCCACAAAATCAAGAAAGAGCTCTCAATCTGTCAATCCTCATTGTGTCTGGACCTGGTGAGTTTCCCCGTGTTGAGTCAAATTAAGCCGCAGGCTCCACCCCTGGTGGTGCCCTTCCGTCAATTTCTTTAAGTTTCAGCCTTGCGACCATACTCCCCCTGGAGCCCAAGCACTTTGATTTCTCGTAAGGTGCCGAACGAGTCAAAAAATAACATCGTCCGATCCCTAGTCGGCATAGTTTATGGTTAAGACTACGACGGTATCTGATCGTCTTCGATCCCCTAACTTTCGTTCCTGATAAATGAAAACATCCTTGGCAAATGCTTTCGCAGTAGTTAGTCTTCAATAAATCCAAGAATTTCACCTCTGACAATTGAATACTGATGCCCCCGACTGTCCCTATTAATCATTACGGCGGTCCTAGAAACCAACAAAATAGAACCACACGTCCTATTCTATTATTCCATGCTAATGTATTCGAGCATAGGCCTGCCTGGAGCACTCTAATTTTTTCAAAGTAAAAGTCCTGTTTTCCCACACACCCAGTGAAGGGCATGAGGTTCCACAGGGGGAAAGGCCCGGCCGGACCAGTGCACGCGGTGAGGCGGACCGGCCAGCCAGGCCCAAGGTTCTACTACGAGCTTTTTAACCACAACAACTTTAATATACGCTATTGGAGCTGGAATTACCGCGGCTGCTGGCACCAGACTTGCCCTCCAATTGTTCCTCGTTAAGGGATTTAAATTGTACTCATTCCAATTACAAGACCCAAAAGAGCCCTGTATCAGTATTTATCGTCACTACCTCCCCGTGTCGGGATTGGGTAATTTGCGCGCCTGCTGCCTTCCTTGGATGTAGTAGCCGTTTCTCAGGCTCCTTCTCCGGGGTCGAGCCCTAACCCTCCGTTACCCGTTGTAACCATGCTAGAACACTACTCTAGCATCGAAAGTTGATAGGGAAGAAATTTGAATGAACCATCGCCGGCGCAAGGCCATGCGATTCGAGAAGTTATTATGAATCACCAGTGAGCCCCGAAGGGCATTGGTTTTTAATCTAATAAATACATCCCTTCGTAAGTCGGGATTTTTAGCATGTATTAGCTCTAGAATTACCACGGTTATCCAAGTAGTAAGGTACTATCAAATAAACGATAACTTATATAATGAGCCATTCGCAGTTTCGCTGTATAATTGCTTATACTTAGACATGCATGGCTTAATCTTTGAGACAAGCATATGACTACTGGCAGAATCAACCAGGTAACTATCGTAACACCGCATAGCGGCCATCGGCGCTGCGAACAGCTGCCGAAGAGTAGTCACTACTGATCTAGCCTGCTGGGGCGGTCCGTCGGCTAGGCCTACGGCGCCCCAGAGGCGTCCAGTTTCCCACCCCAAGTTCCCCAGAGCTGCCTTTCACCGCGCTGTGCCCCCGGGGGGGGGTTGCGTGGATCGGGAGCCCCAAGAGGAGCAACTGCCCCGCGGCGTCTGCTATTCAGCGTCCTCCGCGGGCGTTTCGCCCCCGGTTCTTCGTGTAAGGTTAGCCATCGGCCATCCGTCCACAGAACCCATCCGTCGGCACTGCAGAGGCACAGGGCCTTCGAGTGCCTAAGGGCATCCCCCAGCTCGGCGCACCGCGGGCGGCGGCTTCGGTGGGGGGGAGGATACAGATATGCCGGAATCTCCATGCGAGGCTAGGCCTCAAGCTGAGAGAAGCGACACCACTCTGAATCCGTGAAGATATGGAACGTTTTTAGCTGCAGTTGCCGGCAGCTTGCCCCGAGGGGGCAGAGATTGGGCCCGTGCGCCGTTTTACTGGCACCCGCTCCCTTCTCATAGGCCCACCGACGCTTTTTTGGCCCCAACTCCGCTGATTGCCGTTCCACCCAGGATTTTCAGCCCGAACAAATCGAATTTGTATGGGAAAACAAAAAAATGTACTCACGGCCAATTTTGGTCGGGGAAGGGCCGCACGCATCTCAATCGACCGCCCGAGGCCCCCAGAGGCGCCCGCAGGCGTGGCTAAGCCGGGCGAGGCCCGTGGCGGCCGTGAGGCGGGGTGCAAGTCGGGCGGCTGTTCGGGGGTACTTAATTTTCTCGGCCTCTGATTGGTCGGACCCTTCGGGGGTACTTACGCGGACTTGGCCGCCGCCCGCGGCCGCCCAACTTCGACGCCCTATAACTCGCCCGCTATAAGCGCTGTAGCTATAGGGCTTAGTGCGCTGTAGCCCTGCTGGCGCCCTCTATAGCCGTAGTACAGTACACACACCCCCAGGGCCCGCCCTGCACCCGTCCATCGCCGGTGTTTTGAACTTCAAACCCGGATTCCTCGCCCGCTGTACGTGCTATAGCTACAGGGCCTGCACCACTGAAGCCGCCGTAAAAGGCTCTATAAGTG
>NW_023500920.1:0-133995 GCF_013390185.1 Colletotrichum aenigma | reverse complement strand
TATGTCTTTACACGCGTGACATGAAGATGGAGGAGGAACAGTTTACACGCACTAATCGCCTTCAACTTGTCCGTATGATCATGGATTTCGAATCGCCTAACGATACCGCTACCCTTAATGTCAGTTGCATTCACTATCATGTTCTGAAGGAGCACAACGATGTTGAGGGGGTTGCTGGACGTGCGTAGGAGCAGGACATGAATATTGTAGAACGGGGGGGGTGACTGGTGGTGGTAGTGGTGATAGAAAACAAGAAGGACGTAGCGATTTCGGTACATGTCCGTACAATTTGGAACTTAGCAATCTTCACGCCACATCAATCAACATTATTAGCAAATGTGAGGCAAAAATAGAGCGATAAGCCGAAAAAGGTTTCCGACATATTGCCTTAAGCCTGATCCCAGGGAAAGAGGGAGAGGCGGAGAAGACAAAACATGTTACTTCTATCCTCGTTACCTGCCCTACATGTGGGCTTACCAGCTACGGTATGAAGGGGCTGGGAAGGCTCGGGAGGAGTCTCGCAAGAGAGGACTTAACGTCGGAGAGCTGAACGGCATTGATGTGGGTTATGATACTGAGATTTGAGGCTGAGCGAGAATCGGTGGGCCGGCGGTCATAAACTTATATGTCTGTTCCTTTCCAATAATTCATCATTTGATCCCTCTCGGCCTACAACGGGCCCCCATTGTATGGTGCGGACTGTGAGCCGCATCGTGTGCAATTCCTAAATACATGAGGGCAGGTTGAAATAGTACTCTCAGAGTGTATAATGAGAGGACGACGAAATCAGGTTTGCCCATCCACTGCCTGACGATGTGAAATAGTCTATTGCGACAGATGCGGGTTGGCCTGGTCCAGAAGGACGATGACTTGGACTAAGACCACTTCTGGATCTGCCCTCTTTCGGCCTACTGCCGGCTGTCTGGTCCGTATCTATCCTCTGCAGCGACATTCTCGGGTTTGTCGATGGACAAGGGGATGGGGAAGGCTTCCGTGGACCTGGCCGTTGATAGCCACCTGGGATGCTGCGTAGCTCTCGGTTGTAGCGGGCTAGGTGCATGGCGGCCAGCCCACCAGATGCGTAGGATGTCTGCGAGCCCTCACGCAGGTACGTGGAAGCCCGGATGATGGGAGGAGACGAGGAAGTCTGGGATGGAGATGATAGAAGCGCCAGCCGAGAGCGCTTGTTGAAGTCGGTAGACGGTGTACGTATCTCAGATAGAGGACTGCTTGCGGTCGGTGACAGGGTGCGCGAGGATGACTGGGTTGAGTGTCGGTGTTGCTGCGGATGGCGGGGAGCTGTGCGGGCAATGTCCCGCGCTTCACGTGGAGATTCGGCTATGTTTGACGTGCGTTGGCTTGATCGGAGGGCCGATAAGGAGGGTCTAATGGGGGGAGAGGGGTCGCCGGGAGCGGCGGCATGGGAGGACTGCGCTATCGCCCAGATTCCTGAAGCCCGGAGACACGTCAGTGACTCTTCGGGAAAGATTGCATGCAACACAGACGCACTTACGGAATCGTCAGCATCCAAGTCGAAGCTGCTGAAGGATGCTTCAGACTTCGTATCGTGGTCGCCTGGCTGGCCGTTAGGTAGGGTTTCCGCTCCACCGACTCCTGCTGACAGCCCGAAGTGGGTGGCTCTGTCCGCACGAGGATCGTCGACGGCTTCAGGAGCCTGGACCGGAGCAGGCTGAGACGTGGCTTCCGCACAAGGGGACGGGGTGCAGGGAGGGTACGAGGCCTCGCGCCGGTCATCGGCGGGTTCTGCAGCGACTGGATTGGGACAGAGAGCGGAAGGGGAATCCAGACGCGGCGATTCGGCTCCAGTCGCGCGACGGCTTGCAAGGTTTGAAGGGCTGAGGGATGTGTTCCGGGCTGGAGTTGGAGGGTGGCGATGGGCGGTAGTTTCAGCCGAGAGAGTGATAGCGCAGGTTTTGCGTCTCCGTTTGATGCGCTGCGCGGGGGACGGGCTGCTGGAGGGGGACCAGCTGAGGACGCGCTTCGTCACCCGAGCCTGTCGTGCTGCCGGTGCCGGTGCCTTGTGCGTGTTCACGGTCTCGGACTCGTTCGGACAGCGGTCCGGCGACGACGGGATGACGATTGGGCTCGACCGCCTCCCGTCTTGTTTTCGGGCGGCGCGTGCCGGGCGGGTGGCGGAAAGAGGGATGTCGGAGTCCGAGTCTGACAGGTTCATGGGTATCCGACGACGGCGGTGCGGGGGTGCTGGCCGCGGCTCGGGGCGGGGGGTCACAGGGAGTGCTGGATCCAGCCGGTTGGGGATACGCCGCTGCGTACGTCTGGCCGTCGGAGGTCCACTCCTAGCGATGGACGGGTTTGTAAACACTCTCATCGCTTCCGCCTCACCTTGATGCTGCCTTAGCGTGGCTGCGGCGGCTTGCTGCCTTTGTTGATTATTTCTTTCCGTAAGTTCCTGTTTTCTGACTTCGTACTCTTCGTCGGATCTGGCGAGGATCTTCCGGTTCCAATCGGTGCCGTAGTGGAAATTGTCGCTAACTTGCCGGGATGTTAACACCGTTGGGTATAGTAGGTTATCGCTTGTGTTGAGGCTGAGTTGGGGATAACTGGTCCCCTGACGTATGGTACCTGGCCCTGTCTGGGCCACCAAATATCTCTGTCGCCGGAGATGCGGGTTGAGATGATGCCTCAGTTGGAGAGAGGGTATGGGGGGACGACGGCGGCTCCGTCTAGGGGATGTGGCTTCCTTCAGTGGCATAGGCCGGTTTCCAAACGCGGACTTCTGGCTTCATCTTAGCATATCTATGGGAAGGACAGACAAGTTCCAGCTTATGACTCTTACCTTCGGCAGCGATGATGACTGTTACGTTCACACGCTATGATGTCCCTTCCCGATAAGAGCGGGTGGGTGGTGTGAAAGGCACGTAAGGTGGATGAAGGGGTGTGAGATTGGGGGAACGATGCGGTGTATGCAGTGTTCACTGCGATAGACGCAGCTGAGACGAAACGCAACGGTTGTTCGGTCTGTTTCCAAACGGACGATATCTGGATTGAGCTGCAATGGGCGGCGAATGCTAGCAAGATGGTGGCTTTAATGCGACAGATAGGGAAGAAGGGTGGAAGAAATTATTAACAAGATATGGGGAGGAAGAAGGGCACGTGGTTACTCCATGAACGAGGGTACTGAGATTGGAAAGGCAAAAATGAATGCAGTTTGAGGGTAGTGTTCCCAGACTGAAAAGTGCAAACGTCATGTTCAGCGACGGTAGAATAAATAAGCCAGAAGTAGCGATCAGGCTTAGCATGCTTCTGGGTATTATTGACGTGTCTTTTGCTGCAAATCTGTATAGGTGTAAGACTGTGGTAGGGAGTGAGGACGTCGTATGAGTGTAGATCGGTTTCTACCGATTTCATTGGCCACGAAATGGTGTGAATGGTATCACGACCCACCGCAGCTACATAAGGTTCTTATCCGGTTAAGGTGTCGGCTCCTTCGGGAACAGAACGGTGTCGGGAGTTGTTTGATTGAGTGGGTTTCGAAAACCGTACGTGACGAATGAAAATGGTTAAAAGGAGCGGCTGCGGCTGAGACGTTGGAGATTGTGAACATGGGATAGTGATCCCTGAGAGCTTGGCTGGAGGGGCAGCAAAAGCAATAACTGGGAACCATTTCGGGCCAATCATTTCGGTCATATCTCAGGAAGAGAAAAGTGGAAAGACACGGCTCTTTTGGGGTGGTCTGCACACCTACGCCACCATATTCAACACCAATTAATCCATCTCGTCTTTTCGCAAATGGTTCTTCATCCTAGTTTTATCCATTAATTACTATAATACACTACACCCATGCACTGCTGCCAACTCATTCTCCGCGGTTTCAAGCGTATGTGAGAATAGACTACGGCACATATGTGTGGTGGCGTTACTTAGCT
The DNA here is from genome assembly GCF_013390185.1 of Colletotrichum aenigma. NCBI lineage: Eukaryota > Fungi > Ascomycota > Sordariomycetes > Glomerellales > Glomerellaceae > Colletotrichum > Colletotrichum aenigma. The sequence goes on along the minus strand of NW_023500920.1, from coordinate 130,087 downwards.
TCAATCTGGGGCTTTTGGATGGCTTTTCGCATATCCTCTGCGTGCTGAGGTTATCGTAAAGCAGGTTGCTAATCTCTATGAACCTCTCAGTATACTATAGCGATGACCTGATGTACCTCGCCACACTGCGGAGATTCCTCACTAGACCCCTCTTCCTCTACATTCCTCAATCCTCTTCGGCGTTGCGAATTTCAATTTAACGATTGGAACTCTGCTGGGGCGTCGCTTGATGAATACTACGAGGATAGGGCCGCACCTATCATACTAACTGCGTAGCCAACGGATTAAATACACCGCTATTCTTAACCTTTTTCGATAGAACATTATAACATAGACGGATAGAGAGGGCCTTCAGACAGGCACTGTTGTTGCTAGCGATGTGGAATATTACTGCCACCCTAACTCGTTCTAGTGTGCTGATATTGTGGACAGGTAAACTTACCTCATCGTAAGAACGAAGTTCTTTTCGACCTAGGCACTAGGTTAACAGTAGAAAATTCATTGTATGATATTCGGTTGACTCGATTGTTAATGAGGTGACGTATTAAGATAGTAGTTGCATAACTGTTAGGCGAGATCTACATATTAAACAAGAAGTAACTCTATCTGGATATATCCTATGTCCTTCTTCTCACGACCAATCGCAAGCTACATTCAAGAGGGTCTTCAATCACTGTAGCATGATGGTTCTGATGATCGACAAAGTCTATACAATAACGATATTATACTACAACTTCATATAGAAGGGTTGCTATGCTCACGAATCCCTTTCTCCTGCTGTAGGGGTCGTACATGACAGCTCTGGTGAGTAAGGTACAGGTGTTATGGGAATCTGTGACTTGAACGAGACGGACGACTGCGAGGACCCGGGTCCAGGTGAATGGCAATCGCCTTGTGCAAAGGAGGTAGTGGTGCAAAATAGTTCAGGAGAGGCCTTGACGCATTCTCGGAAAGGGAGGGAAGGGCATTCTGCAGTGTCAAGAGCTTTACCTAACCTGTTAGCAAGTCCATTTTTAATATGAACTCTAATGTGAGTTACAAAAACATAGCAAGAATGCATTACACATACCATTTATTTGCATCATTGCTCTAGGAAGAGCTTCGCTGTCCCTGGACGGTGGGTAAATGTGAGGGATTGTCGACGAAGATATCTTGTTGATGGGATGAGATAAAGTAGATGGCGAAGTAGTGGGACCTACGCCGGCGGCAGGAGACGTGGGACCTGCAGGGGCTGGTTTGGAGATATCTTTCGAAAACGATAAACCAGGGCCGGAGTCTGTGCCGGTGCCATTTCGTGCACTATCGACAGGCGTTTCGGGTTCAGGTGAGGAAAAAGAAGAATATTTTGGATAGATGTAGTCGAGGGATAGGTGACGAATGTGACGGGAGGGGGAGAAAGATGGGTCTGGTGAAACTCTGGGAAGTGGTTTTTGTCCAGACGGTGGGGTCGCAGTGGGAGGACTAGCCTGAGGCTTCCGCGACCGACCGCGTCGGAGCTTCACATGATGACCAGTTTGCTCCAGCGGAGGACGCTTTCGAGGCCGACCACGTCCACGCTTCGGCTGAGGCGTATCTTCGGGCCTCAATGGATGCTTCCGCGGACGACCCCGGCCACGCTTCAGCGTCCCCTCTGAGGTGCCTGTCATGGTGATGTTGATGTATGGATTTAGGAAGGGATGCTTGATATTACTGATAAAAAAAGTGAAGGTTGATGTGGAATTAGGATCACATCTTCATCAGAGGAATGTACTACTTTATATAGAAGAAATAAAGGCAGTAGAACTTGAGATAGTCCATTCAATACAAGGCTTAAAGTCACGGATTTCTAGGGTGAGACCACGGTTAGGTTAGTGTGATGATTTACATCCGGAACGGAGACCGCATACGTGGGTTAGCCAATAAAAACGGTAACTTGATCACAACACCGAAAATGATTATGCGGGTTTCAGTGTGGGTCAAATAATACCACAACTATTGGTTAGACATACCTAGAGAACGTGAGGGGAACAAGGATTATGGGACTGTGGTGTAGCTAACAGGTTCTATGAGTACCTGTAGAGGAGTTTAGGTGGGCAATCTCTGTGTAAGTATATTGGACTTACTGCGTCGGTCTAGTTCGTGCGATATCAATTATGAGATAGATGGAAAAAATCTAGAAAAAACAATGGAAGATGTAGTTTGTAGTCATAATGTAGCTGAAGCTCTCTAAAAGCGTGCATCGCAGACATCAGGACGTCGAGTACTGGAGTTCATACGATTGGAATTATCATGAACATAGATACATGTATCTAGGGCTATTATGCAGGTACATAATGACTTGTTAATGCCTGGGCTGAAGGGGTATTATAACCGTTTCTAAGGTGGGAATCTGGTTACTGTGCTGGATTGCGTGATTCGAGTTAAGAAATGAATGTGTGATTACGTACAAGGTCACTTGTGAGAAGGAAATGTATCTCAAGGACCGTTTTTACTATAGGCGAACCATTTTTTTGGTGTTGTACCTTTTCTGATAAGAAACCAGGACCGTGCGCAGATTTTTTCGACCAATCCTGACCAATTGTCAAACCAAATTTGGTTTAGGGATTAGACTCCTAACTGTTAGGGTTTCAACAGCTTCTACTTGAAGCTGTCGTTGCCAGTATGTTAGGATGGCTGGCAGTTATGACCAGACGTTGCTTTCTGGACCGTCTGCTGAACCTAAATCCTCTGTTGCTGTTAGCTCTGTAAGCAGCTTCTGCATCTCTCAGACCAGCTTATATAGTGCGTCTGACAGCTGCCCTATTATAAACTATACCTATCTATATAACATATGATCACTAACCTAGTTGATAACACCAGCTGCTGCTGTATTATATTAGATATGCATCCTATATATCTACGTCTTGAGAATCCAGTCTATTTGTATCAGCTCTATATCCTTATTACCTGTCGTTTGCATTATAAACTGCTGCACCTTCGCCTGCATATGCTGGAATAGACTCTACGCTGCATCCTCTGCTTAATCCTTCCCCAGAGATATTTCTAGTTTAGCAACCTCATTATTACGCTTAGTGTATACCTAATAGATCACTAATATATATATTATCTTAATAACAGCTGAGTACTTCGTTATGTAGTCTGTAATCTGGACCTAGTGTTACGGTCAGCTATCCGACAGTAGGGTCTGCTAACAGAAGCTGGGGATTGATACGTTCTAACAGTACACTGGGTCGTGGTCGTAGGTCGTAGTTCGTAGGCTGTAGTAGATCGGGTCTTCAGAGGCTAAGGTGATCAGTCTTAGACTCAATAAGTGATTCGCAGTGAAGGTAAGCTGAGAGTATCCGTGAGGATGAATACTAAGTTGATTGCTGAAGAGCTATGGAAGTCTGACCATGAGCCAGGCTCAGGGTCATACTATATACAAGTTCTGAACAGTACCCTTTACTCTATCACTGATCCCTCATCAGGTACCAGTGAGCGCTCATTGACTGTTGGTGAGCGCTCAGTAACTCCGACTGAGCGCTCAGTGACCCACACTGCCTGCTCAGTCTTATCTTATCATCACGTGACTTGTATCATAGTTCTTCCGTCTCCGAGTGAGTCCCTGTTGTTCCCGTGATTCTGCAGTACAAATGTCCTGTCCTAGCCGCTCGACGCCCGAGTGGGTCGTTCAGCTGTTATCCTTGTTTACGGGTCGTAACATCAGGTCCCCTCTCCAAAGGTCTTGTCCTCAAGACCCAACATAAGTAGGTCGTTGGTCCCAGGTTGGGGATCCGTCAATCGTGCTTCCTGATTTACCCATGATGCTGACACCATGTCAGGTCGCGTTCCTGAAAATCCTGCGATTTCTACTCTTCGTCGTTATCGTCGTTCCTTTAACATTGCGGAGAACGGGTTCGAAGTCATGCCTTGTCGTCGCTGTCGGTCCAAGGGGTTGCGCTGTAAAATGCTGCCTGGTTCCTTGGTTTGCGGGGAGTGTGTCGCCGTGGGTGGCACTCGTCGCTCGTGCAATGCTTCCGACGATGCGATCTGTCAATGTTCGTGTAGTTCCTGAGGCCCGTTGTGTCTTTGTTCATGCTAATTCATGTGTAGTGGAACGTTTGATGGTTGAGTCTCGGCGTTTGGACGATGAGGAGGAAGAAACCGAGGAACTGTTTCGAAAGAGAATGGAGGTGCTGCAGAAGGCGCAGGCTGAAGTGAATGAGGCGCTTGCGAAACTGGATCGTGTCCGCAAGGCTAAGCGGATGGTGTTCAAAAAGGGCCGCAAGGAGACTTTGGTGGTGGCTGAAGAGGAGGGGGCAGCGAGTCCTTCCCTTGTTGAGTCTTCCTTGGTCCTTGAGGCGCGGTCGGTGGGCGCTTTTGGTGCGATAGACCTGGATACCGTTCTTGGCGATTGGAATCCGGGCACTCCAAACTTTTTATCGGAGGCGCCTTAGTTGATTCCTGGTGTCCCTAGGCGGATAAACGGTTTCCCTTGTCGCGGTCGATCGGTTTCAGTGTGTGGTCTGGTGAAGCGATGTGGGTGTCTAATTCGTTTATATCCAGCGCTCTTTTGGACCAGTGCAACAGGTGTTGGTGTGGCTTCTCGTTCTTGGTGTTGCTGCCAGTAGATCGTGAGTTCTTCTGCTGCGTTGGTGATGTTTTTGGCTGGTTCCCATGTGTTGTCTTCGTGTCCGTATCCTTTCCATTTGACGAGGTATCGATACCCTTCTGGTTCTTTGAGATGGTCGACAATTCGTTCCACTTCATACTCTGGTTCGTTATCTTCGACGATGATAATATCGTTTGTCTGTGATCCACGTGGTGCTGGTTCGAGGAGTGAGACATGGAATACTGGGTGACACTTCATGGTTTCTGGGAGTCCTAGTTCGTAGTTGACTGGTGAAATTACTCGTGAAATTTTGAAAGGTCCGAGTTTTTTATAGTCGAGTTTGTCGTTTGGTCGCTTTGTCTTGATGTTTCGCCGTATGAGATAGGCGCTATCTCCCTCTTTTAAGGTTGGTCCCTCAATCCTTCGTTTGTTGCTGAATTTTGTCATTCTTTGTCGTACGAATTCGAGTTCTTTGCGTGCGTTTTCCTGGATATCCTTGATTTGGCGTATTGAGGCGACAGCTTTTACTGCAGCTGGGCCTGTTCGGGGTTCTCCATAGGCGGTTGGTTCGAATCCATAGTTGAGGTAGAAGGGGGATTCCTTGGTACTTTCCCCTACTGCGCTGTTGTAGGCGAACTGGGCTATTGGTAGCAATACAACCCAATTGTCTTGGTTGTAGTTGACGTAGGCGCGGAGATATGTTTCGAGGATTTGGTTGATTCGTTCTGTTTGTCCGTCGGTCTGCGGGTGGAATGCAGTGGACATTGATTGTTTGATGCCGAGTTGTGATGTGATTGACTTTCAGAATTTGGAAGTGAAGATCTTATCTCTGTCTGATATAATTTCTCTGGGCGTTCCGTGGTTGGCGATGATATATTTAAGAAATGTGTAGGCACATTCTTCGGCGTTACTTGCTTCTTTGTACGGGATGAAGTAGGCGTACTTCGTGAGTCGGTCCACAATGACAAGAACGCTGTCAAAGTGTGTTCCCGTAAGGGGTTCTCGAGACTTCGGTAATTTGACGATGAAGTCGAGGGATATGGATTGCCAGGCGGTTTGCGGCACAGGCAAGGGTTGTAGCATACCATAAGGTTGATGTCGAGCGGGTTTGCTTTTGAGGCAAACCTCACAATCCTTGATTGCTTTTGCCACTCGTTCTCTGGTGACTTTTTCTCCATATTGTTGTCGTAGTCGTTTCCAGGTTTTCGTGATTCCTTGGTGACCGTGTGCAGGGCGGGCATGGAACTCCTTAATTGCTTCGTCGTCTAGTTCGTTAGGCGGGCTAGTACTAGATCGTCCGGCCATCATCAAGAGTTTGGTTGCTGGCACTAGGTCTCCGTCGTTGTTTCCTTTGAGAATCACCTGGGTTTCTTCAGGTACTGGGACGTTGTAGTCCGGTCGTCGGCTAAGAGCGTCGGCTCTGCCATTGTCTGATCCTTTGCGATGGATGATTCGGAAGTTGAATTCTGATAGGAATTCTGACCATCTAATCTGTCGTTTATTCAACACTTTTGAAGTCGTGAAGTGTGAAAGGTTTTTGTGGTCTGAATACACAAGTACTTCGTGTGTGGTTCCTGAGAGCTCGGGTCTCCATTCCTTGAAAGCTTCGATGATTGCCATGAGTTCCTTATCGTGAACTTGATAGTTGAGTTCAGGTCCGTGGAGCTTGCGAGAGAAGAAGGCACACGGGTGTAGTCGTCCTTCTGAATCTCGTTGAGATAATTGTGCTCCTATTGCGTAGTCGGATGCGTCGGGTTCTACTTCGAACTGTTTTGTTGGATCTGGAATGCTCAGGACGGGCTCGCTGGCGATGAGATCCTTGATCTTCTGGAATGCTGTTCGTTGCGGTTCTTCCCATATAAAGGGCGTGTCTTTGCGGCTGAGGCTTGTGAGAGCTGCGTTGATCTTGCCATAGTCTTTGATGAATTTGCGGTAGAAGTTGACGAAACCTAGAAATCCTTGGACTTCCTTAAGGTTGTTGGGTACCGGCCATTCCTTGATGGCTTTGACTTTGTTTTCTGACATACAGACTTTTCCAGGGGTGATAGTGAATCCGAGGTATTCCACCCTTTGTGTGTGGAATTCGCTTTTCTCAGGTTCAACTAATAGCTTGGCTTCTTGGAGGGTTTGTAAGACGTGGTGTACGTCTTCCTTATGTTTCTCAAGTGTTGATGAGAAGATGAGGATGTCGTCGAGATAGACTACTACGCAGATGTCGACGTATTTGCGTAAGACTTGGTTGATCATATTTTGGAATGTTGCAGGGGCGTTGGTGAGGCCGAAGGGCATGACGAGGTACTCGAAATGTCCTTTTCGTGTTCTGAAAGCGGTCTTCCATTCTTCTCCTTGCTTCATTCTGATCAGATTATAGGCTCCTTTGAGGTCGAGGGCCGTGAACCAGTTGGCTCCATGGAGGAGTCGTCTCATTTCGTCGATGAGTGGTAGTGGGTAGCGGTTCTTGATCGTCATTTCGTTTAGCATGCGGTAGTCGACGCATAATCGTAGTTTTCCGTTCTTTTTGGGTACGAATAGGATTGGGCTTCCTGCTGGTGACGTTGAGGGTCTGATGTATCCCTTCTTCAGATTTTCTTCAAGGTATTTGTCTAGGGCTTCCATTTCTGTCTGGTTGAGTCCGTAGATTTTGTTGAAGCGTGGTTCCTTCCCTTTTTTGAGGGGTATTTCGTGGTCGAAACTGGTGTGTTCAGGCAGTCCGGTTTCTAATTCGGCTGCAAAGAGTTTCTCGTAAACTCTATATTCTTCTGGGATAGACAGAAGTGGATCGTTCTTTTGTTCAAGATCCATCGTTGTTGGTGGTGGTGGTACGGCTTCTTTTGCCTTGAGGTAACAGAGGTATCGTTTTGCTGTTCCTTGTCGTATTGATTCGTTTGAGGCCTGATTCTGACAGGGCTGCTCAGGGACTGAATCATCGTGGTCCCAATGGAGTTGGCCTTTGCTCCAATCTATCCGTGGGTTGCTTGTTCGTAGCCAGGGTAGTCCTAGCACTATGTCGTATGTTCCTAGATCGGCAATGTCGAATTGGATTCTTTCTTTTCGATTCAGGTAGCTCATCTCGAGGGGCGCAGTCTCATTATAGATGGTACCTCCTTCGTACTTGAATTCTTCTCCTTCTGCCGTGTGTAACTGATATGGTCGTTCTTTTCCTCCCCATCGTATTTCTAGCCTATTGATGGCTCGGGGGGCAATGAAGTTTGCTTCGGCTCCGCTGTCGATCAGCGCGAGTGTTATCTGCTGATTGATGGTAACTTCGAGTTCGATATTACCCTTATGTCCTTGTGACATTTGATGAATGGATCTTATGTCTGTTGCCTGTCGTGATCCGTCGTCGGTAGGCGAGTCTAGTTTTTTGACTGATCCGGTTGTCCTGGGTAGGTGATTTGCTTTCCTTCTCGCCGTGCTTTTGCGAGGCTGTTTTCGCGGATCCTGACTTGTGGGGGTCTAGGTCCGTTCTTTGCGATTCTCCAGGTTCGTGCCTTTTCTTGGTAGTGAACTTGGCATTCGTCTTGTTGGCATTCGTCCCATTTCATGCTGTCGTCATGTTGACATCTCATGGGGAACTGAGGACTGGGTCTGAAGACCGCGAGGTTGTCTTCGAACAGTACCATAGTCCATCCAATCATAACGGAGGTCGAGTAGATCTCATGGATAGGCTCGTCGTCATGTCTTCTGGGATAGAACTGGTAATCGTGTTTTTCTCCTATGTGTTCCTTGCATTTGTCGTGGAAGCACTGGGGCCAGAAGAGGGTTCGGTGAAGCCGGTGGTTGCTTCTTAGCGCGGGATGATCTTCCGTGTGTAGCTGAGGGGCGTAGCCTCGGTCTCGTTGGGCTGCTGAGGTGCCATAGAAGTGGCGTTGTTGCTTGTCTTGAAGCATGTCGATTTCTTGGTATCTCAGAAGTTGATTGATTCTTCCTTCCTGGTCGTCGGGTTCCTCTTCAGAGCTGGAGTCGTCCACACTGGGGGTGAACCCATAGGTGATTTCTGTCTGAGCGCGTTGTCGGGCAACGTCGCGAGGTTCATCCGAGTCATAGGAAGAGCTTCCTTCTCCGAAAGTCCAGTTGTTGGTCATACTGAGGAGTTGTTGTTCCATCAGAGGATCGTGTTGGTGTTCTGGTTCTTCTTCTGATTCTTGTTGTTGGTATAGTCTTACTTGTCTGTCGTCTTCTTGCTGGATCAGCTTTATTTCCTTCTGGATTTGTTGTTCTTCATAGTGGAGTTGTTGGCTAGTCATGCGGGGGGTGATTGGTTCTAGTCGCTGAATTCGTAGCATCTCGTTGAGTTGTTCGACTGGTTTTCTAGCCACTTTGCTGTTGCTGGAATGCATCATTGCCAGGGTCCTAGGGCGAGTGTCCGGGATGGTCATATCGTAACCAGACCGTCCAGGGTTGCTGTCCCTTGGGTAGTGTCCTGACATTTCTTTGTCTTCGAGGTGAATTCGGCAGTTGTCGTCGTAGCATCCGGTCCACGATTGGGATGCATGTGGGGCTTTTGCAATTGTGTTGACTTGTCGAGGTCGTTCTGCCACTGGTCTCCAGGGAAGCTTCTTAGGCTGTCCGCAGTCTTTGGCGATGTGGCCTTGCTTGTTGCAGTTGTAGCACTTGGGGTTCCAAGGTTTTTTGTTGTTGGGTTTGGTCATCATGCTGAGGTCCATAGGTCCGCTGTGTTGTCCATAGGCAGTGCTCTGGCGGGTGTTATTCCAGTTGTTGCGGGGTCTGTTGTCATTCCGCTGGTTGTTGAACTTCTGTTGGGGCTGCCATTGGTACTTGCGTCCTGAATTTGGGTTTTGTCGTTTCTCTCCTCGTTCCTTTCGTCGTTCATAGAGGCGATTATCAACCTTAATAGCATGTTCGACGTAAGCGAGGAAGCTAGGGGGTGTCTCCAGTTTGGCCATTTCGTCTTTGACCTCGTCCTTGAGTCCTTGATAGAAGGCAAAAACTTTGCTTTCGTCGGTCATGTGGAGTCTTGCAGCTAATCGCCTAAACTCTGCGGCGTAGAGCGTAGCTGACTTGGTTTGTCGTAGGTGGGACAGGTCTCGCTCGGCCTGTCTTCGTTCATCGGGGTCAAGGAAGAGAGATTCTAGGGCCTTAACATAGCCCGTGAAGCTGAAGAAGATGTCCTTGACTTCTTGGCTGTATTTTTCGACAGGGTTGTCAAGCCATTCCTGTTGAAGGGGTTCGAACCAGGCAAGGGCTCGTCCCCGAAGGAAGGTGGCTGCGTGTACAACGCGTTCGGTGTCGTTCTGGAAGGTGTTTATGTGGAAGGCCTGGTAGGTTCGAACTTGTACCAGGTGTCCTTTGAGTTGTCCTGGGGTCCCGTCGAAGGTGGAAGGCGTGTTGAGCTTAAGGCGTTCTCGTCCTTCGACTGGGGCGGATATGACGTTGGCGGCAGCTCGGAGGGTGGCGACTTCTTTCTCCAGATCCTGGTTTTTGCGGGCTTGTTCCTGGAGTTCGCTAAGGGCCGCGGCGTTCTGGTTGAACATTTCGCGCATTGCCTTGAAGTCGCTATTGGTCTTGTTGAGCTGGCGCTTGAGTTCTTCGGTGTCGTCCTCGCTGTCTGAGTCGTCCTTCATCTTCTGGTCTCCTAGTTCCTGGGCTAGGTTTTGGGTGGCTCGTCCTCCTGAAGTGGACGAGGATCCCGGAGTAGGCGACTTGACAGAGGCGCGGGAAGACATTGTCGTTCGTTACTGTTAGTAGGAATCAATGGTCAACTTACTGAACAGGAGCAATCAAAGTGTTACGGTCAGCTATCCGACAGTAGGGTCTGCTAACAGAAGCTGGGGATTGATACGTTCTAACAGTACACTGGGTCGTGGTCGTAGGTCGTAGTTCGTAGGCTGTAGTAGATCGGGTCTTCAGAGGCTAAGGTGATCAGTCTTAGACTCAATAAGTGATTCGCAGTGAAGGTAAGCTGAGAGTATCCGTGAGGATGAATACTAAGTTGATTGCTGAAGAGCTATGGAAGTCTGACCATGAGCCAGGCTCAGGGTCATACTATATACAAGTTCTGAACAGTACCCTTTACTCTATCACTGATCCCTCATCAGGTACCAGTGAGCGCTCATTGACTGTTGGTGAGCGCTCAGTAACTCCGACTGAGCGCTCAGTGACCCACACTGCCTGCTCAGTCTTATCTTATCATCACGTGACTTGTATCATAGTTCTTCCGTCTCCGAGTGAGTCCCTGTTGTTCCCGTGATTCTGCAGTACAAATGTCCTGTCCTAGCCGCTCGACGCCCGAGTGGGTCGTTCAGCTGTTATCCTTGTTTACGGGTCGTAACACCTAGCTGCTATCCTCAGCGATACTTATCACTGCAAGTGCACTGAGAAGAGCACTGCTGTAGTCTCCGCCCTTCAGCTGGTGGTCTAGCATGCTGATAAGCATATTGAGTGCTGCGCATTCCAGCTTCTCCTGCGTTTGATCCCCTATACCTATGCTAGCTGCTTCTGCTATCTGCTTAAATAAGTCCTACGCTTCTGCCTATAACAGCATTAGTTTATATAGTGGCTGCTTATTATTATCTATTTCCTATATATAGAACCAGACACACAGTAGATATAGCTACACACCCTTATATCTCACCTATATGTTGTCCTCTATACAGTTATTAAACAGCCGCCTTAGCTTGACGTGCGCTTCTATATGCTGCGCCTTGAACAGCACAGCCAGCCTGATAGTGTTAGGCGTAGATATTACTTAAGCCTGGTCTAGCATACGCTTAACTGTCGCCTATATCGCCTAAAGCATAACCTCATTTTTATTAATAGGAGTTATTATATTAAAGAGTACACTAGCACTAAGCCCTTTTAAGTGCACCGCCTATCCCACACAGGCTAGCCACAGGCTGGGCTCCAACCTTTCGTTAGCGACGCAGATTAGCTTATTGTAGCTGGTCTTCACACGTTCTGCTTAGACTTTCCTGAGATCTCAGACGCAGTCTATCGCCTACTATGCTAGGCTTCTATTTAAAGCAGCTTCTGCAGACTTATCAGCCGTCTGCCTCTAGGCCACCTCAAACTATCCGCTTGCATCCTGCGTTAAGAAAAACTGCTAGCATAGCACCTCTGTTGTCCACAGCAAATCCCTGACTGTAGTGGCTTTCTTGCGAATATCACCCCCCTTCTGCTAATTATTCTCCTATCTGTGTTCTGCCTGATAATGCTTCTGTATGTTTCGCACGCAGCAGCAAATATAACAGCATATATAGTAGCATAAACCGTCTGTTTAGGGTGGTGCAATATAGGCAACTAGCTTAACTGTGGGGTCTAGGTATTAGAACGACTGCAAATCAGCCTGGCTGCAGATAATACTTGTAACAGGCCAGGCCTGTCACATGGGGTGCTCTCGGCTAAGCTCGGCACTGGACTAAGACATCAAGGTATACAGCAAAGTAGATAAAAGACGTGTAGATCTAGCTAGAAAGAAAACTTCCTTTCCTCATCTGAGGATTCTCATTCGAGAAAGGAAGTACGAGTTGCAACACTGCTCCTACCACCCCTTTGCAATACTTAGGATATTACTAACTAATCTAGCTACTTTTCCCTTAGCTTTAGCAGGGATTAACTAATAGTAGTTCTACAGATATACTATAACTTTATTTGCTACTACTGCATATTAATATAATATATATATCAGAATGGAATACTGCATATTATAGATAAATAGCTCTATATTTAGCTATATATATAGCTTTCTTTAGTCTACTACTATTTAGTGATTCCTCCTGTCCTCTCTTTATAACCTCATCTTCCTACCCCTTAATTCCAGATACTTTCGCCTTGATCTACTTTTAACCCTGCCTGCATTCCATCAGTCGGTTAGGCTTTCTAGCCTGGCTGATATCCCTGTTATGTGATTAGCTAGTTGATATAGGGTTTGGGACCATATCACAAAAATATCTACTATACTATTCACTGATTTCTAGACTCCTAATACTAAGTATAAGACTGAAAACTAGATCGTTATAATTGCTTTTATTTAAGCTTTAATTGCATCCTACTTTCATGTATTTTACTGCTGGAAATCTCAACGGCTTCTACACTGCTAGAAAACAACAGCTTCTACCCCATGTCTGCACCAACCCACTTAATCTTTGGTGAGGGTTTCAACGGCTTCTACTTGAAGCCGTCGTTGCCAGTATGTTAGGTCCATGCGCGCCCAATCACCAACAACATCCCAATCGCAACCCATCATCATCTTGATTCCTCCATGTAGTTCCAGCGACGTCCAATGCCTTGACACACCGTAGCTCCCAGCTGTTATGGCAGCTTCTCTCCATCGTTGCTGTGCAGGGAGGCTAGTTAAGAAGGAAACGTTGTGAGTGCACCTGCTGCTGCTTGGGGATGATTAGTGAGCGCCGACGGATGGGTTGTCACAGTACTGCCTCCAGAAGTGCATGAGGGATTGTGGGGTGGGGCGCGCGCTGGGTTCAATGGCAGCACCTCGCAATGCTTCCACATCACAACCTTCGTGTCCCGATTACCCCTGCATCGCGAACCCGCATGCTTGGTGTCCCGGAACGAGGCATTCGCCGCACGTCATCTCGTGCCTGAGGACCACCGTGCCGATGTATTGCAGAAGCGGGTGTGTCTTGGATCGATCGGAAATCTGGCTTTCCTCCCCAGTCTGCCCGGCAAGCTCTGCTTGCAATCGGAAAGCATGAAATCGCGTCCCTTCGTCCTGAGCCAGAAGAAGACGGCCCGCAAGACACCTTGGTAGAAGGCTCTAGCGCGAGACAGCGATGACGTGCGTTGAAAAAGGCCCAGCTAATAGCGACGCAACGCGACGCTGCAATTCAAGTGGGCCAATGTACACCTAGAAGCGTACAATGACCCACTTTTGAGAGGTAGTGTTTATCGATTAGCTAACATAATGCACGAAGTTGCGTGCAAACGACGGCTTCAAGCGACATCACTCATCATAAGCAGCCGCCCCATAAGAAGCTCGCAACGGCGTCCACAGTTCCTGCGCCTTCCACAGGTGAAGTGAATCGCTCAGAGATATATTGTGAGGCCGTGAGTGGCTGTTAAGGCAGGTGCGCGAACTTGGTTACCTACCTTTTTCAGGCAATTCCTTCTACCAGACCCTTCGCTTTAGGTTTGAAGTTGCTCCTGCTTTCCCTTTCCCGTGCCATGTCATTGCCTTAACGCCGCCTCCCCTTCCTTCCTTCGACAATAAACATCTCCCAGGGCTCATCCGTCGACACAAACAAACCGCAGTCTTGTCGACTACTTCATACCTAACGGAGAAACAAAATCCAGGCTGATCTTGGCTGATCTTGTTACTTCCCTCTCAAGATGCGTCCGATCAAAAACCCATCCGGCAAGGATATCGACCGGTACGCGGGCCGAATATTTGAGGAGTGGAGACACCTCAAGAAGGGGACGTTTGTTGATGATAGCAAGCCACCGGCCAAAGGTAAGGGCTTATTTGCCGACAAAAAAGGCAAATGGTACTGCCCTACCATTTCACGCTTCCCAACAACCCATGAGCATCCACCTAGCTAACAACAGATACAGGCTTCTTCGCTGCCCGCGAACACGGCAAGGCGATGACGCGTTAACATGAAGAATCTTTGAGGTGTCTTCTGTTCCTACCTCAGGTGCGTCATCACGATAGGTTGCCCAAGTCTTCACCGCATGCCCCCTCCGATCCCAGCCTACTCCTACTCCAGACCAAGATCCCAACACCGACATCTTTCCGCCCTAATAGCCACCCTGTTCCTACTCAGGGCTAAGATAGCGATAGTGCGTCAACACGGGGAGTCCTCCGAGTCTCCACCGGATTGGCTCCAGCCTTCTGCTACTTCAGACCCAGATCCCGACGCCGACAGCACAAGCGCAAAATACCATATCGACAAGGGTACAGGCTGGTATCGGGGAGGACGCTGATGGGTTGCATGGTGAGCCAACTCAGGCTCGCGGGCAACAGTTTTGGCAAGGCAAACTGGGAAGAGTCATGCTTTGGGCCTGGAAGGATGTTTTAGTGATGAGCGTTGCTGTAGTAAAAATTCTCTCCGATGGGATTGGACAGGGAAGAGTGGCGGATGGCAAAATCACTTGCAGGAAATAGCTGACGATAAGCGGCCGCCGTATAAACTAATTCATCGCGTCGTTATGAGGCCGAGTCCATCTTCTTCCATTAAGCTGTTTCTGAGCCAAGAGCACAATTCCTTCCAGGTTCTGCACGGTATGGCGTCGGTCGGAGGCATCAGCAAGGTTGAACCAACGAGTGGCATTAACCCAGATGAAATCGGTCAAGGCGTCGTTACCGCCTTGCGCATGCATCTTCAGCTGGTTGAGGTACAGTTCGGAAATGCGCACTTGCAGAAAGCGTATGTAATGTCGAGCCGCAGCGATGACGATGATTCTGTGAAGAGCGATAGAGATGTTAGCCGTGACCTGGAGATCCGACCTGTCGTGAGACTCCTTACGTTTCTTTCGGTCCCGCCCAGGCTGTGGGCTCTTGTTGGAACCTCACCGCGAGCGCCTCCCCGACCATCTGGCCGAAACGTTTATCCGATACCGAGATCTCGCCTTCGGAATGGCTGTCGACGAAACGCTTCGCCTCAATTAGAGCGACACGACCGCGGCGCCTACCGTCGCAGAAGGCGACAAGCCCGCCGTCGTCACGAGACGTGAATTGGAGCTCGCCGTGCTGGACCCGGAACGTGGCTTGGGCATCCTCAAACATGACGACCGGGTCGGCTTCGCGGCTATTCTGGGAGGGTAACCAAGGAAGAGCTTGTCTGATAAAAGATGAGATGAGGTGGACGGTGAGGGTCTCGGGATGGCAGGTTTGATCTGATTTGGGCCTTGGCGGGCTGTGGAAGACGCCGGGTGACGAGCCGGGCGGAGGGGCAGTGGTTTGGCTCGACGAGAGTTCCATCTGATCTGAGCGTGCGAAGCCCGGATGCTGCAGCGGTTTGATGTGTCTCTTCGGCCTTTGGGGGATCGGCGGGGAGCTGTTGGACTCCGGCAGCTTCCGTTTGCGCGAAGAGTTGCCGCCAGGAGCTTCATTAATGTTGATCGGATTGTCGCCCGACCCAACGGCCTCGCTGCCTCCGTTCGATTTGCTACCGTCTCCCCAACTAGTCTCGTCGGACTCATTGGGCTCGTCGGGCTCGCTGGGCTCGTCGGGCTCGTCAGGCTCGAATGTCTGTATCTCCTCGACATCTCTCGTCTCCTCCAGTTCGCCTAACCCGTCGCCGATTGGATGGTG
Organism: Colletotrichum aenigma; assembly: GCF_013390185.1. NCBI lineage: Eukaryota > Fungi > Ascomycota > Sordariomycetes > Glomerellales > Glomerellaceae > Colletotrichum > Colletotrichum aenigma. Next base: position 114,284 of record NW_023500920.1, on the reverse strand, counting down.
AGAGCTGCTAGCTTTCACATTGTCCAAGCTGGCCCAAAGCTGACCTAACAACTGGCCATAAGTCCATACGTTCTGGTGTTCGGACTGTGGCTGATGATGTTGCGGCCCTCGACAGATTCTCTGCAGGTGGGAGATAGACTGGTCCGAGCTGTTGTTGCCCTCATCAGGGCTGGGATCCAGTTTGAGATGTTTTTGGAATGCCTCCGTTGGACCGCATTCCTCTCTCAGTAGGATGGGTAGCAGGTTGTTGTTCTTGGTGTTTGGTGCGACAAGAACTCGGCATGCTGCTAACTGTGCCTCGCCCCAGCCGCTCGTACTCTTCCCAGTCACGTCGGAGAGGAAAGCGCGTGGAGAGAGCCGGTTGTATTCGGTCTTGGAAGTAACGGTATCGAAGTAGGGCTTGAGAGGGGCCATCGTGGAGGGTTTGACGCGACGCGACAGGACGGAAAGTCGAAGCGATATGAACGAGGGATGTGGTGTCTTGTCGCGTTCCAGCTCAGCTATGCCGGGAATATCGTCAGTGAAGGAAGAGATGGAGGATAAAGTTGAGCAGGGACAACTGACTTGAATTGGGATCTGAAATGGGTTCTACAGTTGGTGACGAGACGGCGATGGTGGTGATGGTAAGTGAGCCCGGTATGCGGTTGCATCTTTGATTGGGAGAGGGCGGCCAGATGCCCTGGGAGGTTGGCAGAGGCGCGCAGGCAGTGATGGTAGCAAGGCGAACGATTAGCAGTCGCCATTTTGCAGGGGACAACGAATGCCGGCAGCACTTGACGGTAATGCCATGCCTTGGGTCTGAATTCCCAATCAGGCGTGGCAGCAACGCCAGTCACGGCAGGCGGCAATGACACGGAGGGGCCTGGATGCCTCTGGGTGCCCGGGGATGACTCCGGGCGGGATGGCGCGGATCAATAGATATTGCGAGCAATGTGCTGACTAAGATGGACGGATGGGGCTGAGGCCTGATGTCATCCTGCCTCAGTTCACATGCCACATGCAGACCAGCTTACCTAATCAGTACCCACGCTTGACTCTCCCACGCGTCTGTTTATCAATTCCATCCTTAACTCAACAACAACAATGGGACCAGCAAGGACCCTGCATGCCACCATCACCATGCCGTCCACCCTATCTTCACCTCCCACAACACCTCCCACAACACATGCAATTAATCCTTTGGCGCTCTCAATCAAATCCATCCTTCAACTCTACCCTAGAGAGCGCTTGCTTGTACAACCGCTGCACTGGACCCAACGTCACCTCCAGCTGTTGGGATGCACCTTTGTTCATCGTGAAAGCCCGCTTCACCCGCACGAGCATGAGAATGAAGAAAAGCAGGCCAGCAGCAGTGCATTCTCAGATCTTTGCTCAATCAATCATCCACCGCCATCACCTCCTTTTTTCCCCATGCGGAGCCCCAACAAAGAAGGCAACCCCAACAACGTGAACGGCATCACTGATGATGCTCCCACCAGCAAGACCATGTCCAGCCTGGAATATGCGTCTGCGTCTGCGTCTGCACCTTTGTGTGGATCCAATGCGTCCCTCGGCCCTCATTGCCGTCGCGTATCTACCCTCGCCTGCTCGCAATGGACTCCAACCAAGGCCTCAGCCCTGCAAGCCATCCTGACATCCAGCCATGGCTCCCTGGTGCTGACGAGGTATGCAAACGATTCACTGTACTATCTTCAATCCTTCTTGCACTAACCACTTTCGCGCAACAGGAAACACCTCCTTTTCCGTTTCGAGTCCCACGAGATTCCCATGCCCTGCTTCGTCTTCTCTCGTCCGGCTTCAAGTCCAGGAGCCACTGCGCCAGCCAAAGCGACAACCCTGATCCCTTGCGTGGCCTACATTAACTACGGCGATGTCTGCATCGCGCGGAGGAACTCGCTGAAGTACATCTGTGTTCCGGGGAGAAACCGACACGCAATGAGCACGCCCACCGCTTCTCTCTATGCGCGCCGTCTCGCCCAGATCACCCCAGACGATTCCCATGATGATCCGTATATCGCTGCTCTTCTCATCGCTCTTGCCCAATCAAAGCGACGGTTCCTGGGGCTTGTGCAGCCACGCCCTTCGCCCGATTCCTACTGCGTACGTCATGTCGACTCTCTCTAGTTCCCCTCCCCTGTTGCTTCAACTCTCATCTAACGTTGACCTGGATAGGTACACGTGCTTCGAACAGACCCCACGGACGAGTCATACCTCACTCTCTATTCGGCCGACATACCTGCCACCATGCTCCGAAAGCTTTCATACTCCAACAAGCCATCTCGCATGCCCTCTAACTTCTCCGTCTTCTCCAAAAAGATTCCGTTCAAGCCATATTCGTCCTTTCAAGAGCGTCTGCTACAGTCCATCATTCCCCAGACTTCGAAGCGACAAAGAACCCGGGAAGATGTTGATCCCCGGGATAGTAAGCGCCAGCGGACATGATCAAAGAGCAGAGTTGCCAACATTACAGGGCGACGGATGATGGTAGATGGACCGCAGGTATGCCAACCTGAGATACGAGACCTGATTGGGAAGCGGGACGGCGTAGAGCGACTTTGGATTTACAGATGCGGCCGCCGGTTTGAGGCCAAAGATACCCATTTGGACTGTTTTTTTCTGGCGTTGGTACATGGTATACCCAATATGGTTTGGCGGTCGAGATATCACAAACATGCTGAAGAACAAAGAGAATCCTTCGAGCAGCCGTGTTTTTCAATCGTGGCAACACGACTGTGTTCATGAACTTCAACGAAACTGTTTGTGACAGCGCCCGCGAATTTAAAAATGAAGAGACAGCTAATCCCGCCGCACAAAATCGACGAAATGCTGGCGGACGTCAATGGAAGTCAACCCCCATGGTCTCAGAACCCAACAGCTGAGTTTGGCGAGGGCGCGACATTGATGGTCCAATAGAGCGCAGAATGTGCCAAAAACGTTTGATTATTGCCATTCGATAGCCTCCCAAGATACTAGGAGATCTTGGAGGGTGTCCTTTTGCGCGATCGGAGGTTCCAGACACCACGATGCTGGAGTTGAAGAGGTTGGTATCTGGGAGAGGTGAAAGAGGCTGTTCACTCTATCCGCAAATGACGAGAGCCAATCACTCTCTTGGGTCCAATAAATCGTCCTCGGTGGAGGCAATAGCCTCGTCGCACTGGAAAGAGAAGATGCTCCTCGTCGACGAGAGAGGATGCGTTGCTGCCACGAAGTCTGGTGATTGAGATGTGCGGACTACAAAGAGGAGACCTATCAGTCTTGGGCCTTCGCTCAGCACCAGCTTCAAATTCAGGCCTCAGTTGTTCTTGCTTCCGGACTGCATTGATCAACTTAAGAACTTTGTTGTTGATGACGTTGACCATCTTGTAGATGCCCCATGAGGCTCTCATAGTTCCAGTGCGCATATCAGTCTGGTTCGTCAGAAGTATGCTCTCTTGTGGCCTGTCGGAGCAGGCCTGGAAGGGGCGATAGGAGCCTGCGAAGAATCGTTAACTGTAATGTAGTACGTGGAGAAGAAAACGACGGCTGCCTTGCCAGGGAGCAGTCCTATATATCGCAAAGTCGTTCGAGCCTTGAGTAGCATTCCTCATCTGTGAATACCAGCAGGATGTGGTCAAACCCCCCGAGAGAGAGCGATCTCTCTCCAAACGATGCTCAGCCTCGGAGACAGACATTGCGACCGGCCAGCTGAGTAAGGAGTAAGCATGTGTTGGTGTTTATGTGTGGACATTTTGCGAGCTTGTTGTCAATAGGAGAGATACGAGGAGACACGACGGTTAGCGGTAGACTGTGCGATGGGATATTTGGACGGGAGGTTGCAACAATTCCCCATCAGAGTACCCAGGGTCTTTACCTTCGAGGCTCTACAGCTTTCCGACTCTGCGTTATCACCACGACATGTCGACATAAACCTCAGAGTCTCTTTCACCTCCAAGAGATAGTCATCACTCCATGCACATGTCCTCAGCAGCCTGGCAAACACAACTATGCATATCCCTTTCTGCGTTACTAGTCAGCACAAAGGTCGTCCGCTACCAACCTGGTTAGTTCAAACTTAGCCGCTGAGTTTCCTCTGCCAATGAGTGTTGCCAAATTTGCACATGACCGCAGGAGGTGTTCTGAGGGTCCCGAGAATTGGGATCCACCCACTCCCAGCGTCTTGCTTGAACCGAGTACTGCGATGGATCCTGTGTTGTTTCAATTCCGTCTCGTTCAACGCCTGGTAGGTTTGCTCCACGTGTATTCGCCGGAAGAATGCGTTGACACGAAGGACTGCTACGTCCCGCGACACTTTTGCTTCAGAGTGACCGTGGGGGCGGATGCAAGATGTTAAATAGGTATCGAGAAAGTAGTCGGAAAGGTGGCCGAGCAAGAGATCGAGAAAGCGGGCAAGGAAGAGTTTGAGGATGAGGTTGAGGAAGACTCCAAGGAAAGATCGACGAAGAGCTGAAATACAGGTAGCGGCGGCAGGATTACTGGGTCCCTTTCCATCGAGCGTGGTCTAAGATATCAATCAGCGCTGTGTGCGAACAAGGAAAGAATAACAAATGGAGGGCAGCCCACTCAGTTGAGGAACTTGTTGCTGGCAACTTTGGCATTCGCAGAACCGGTCGCTTGATCGTTGGATGGGTGGCGACGATGGCCTTTGCAGTGCCACGCATGCTCGGTGCCGAGTCCTGGGCAACCCTCTGCTGCGTGGGTAGACTCCGCTCAGCAATCTGGGAATGACGCCTCGATCGGCCAACTTCCAGCCACAGCGTACGATAGGTATGTTGCCAGCTTCCGTGACTTCTTGTGCGGCGCGTCCGGCATGTGGTATTGGGGTTGTGTTGTGCCTCGTCTGCTCTGTCAGTGGTGACGTCATTCGGGTGCGCGTGGAACCGAACAAGGACAATTTTCAAGCAGAAAGAGCCAGACCTGCATGTTCCCGTACCTTAGCTGAAGCCGCCTGCCTGTCTGCCTAGCTGTCTGCCTGTCTGTCTGCCTGCCTGCCTGCCTGCCTGCCTGAGCTTAGGGTCGTCCTTGGACGGACTAATATCAGCTGGGAAGGTAGCTGCCGACCTTGGAAACCATGAACCTGACCGGCGCCTGTCACAGCCATCCGGGTTACAGCATATTGGCTGAGGTGGGCAGTCACACACTTACCCCACCTTCAAGGCTTGCCTTCCTGGTGAGCAAATTGGCTACCTTAAGGCACCTAGTTGAAGAAGGAAGTCTCTCCTTCCTTAGCAGGACCAAAGAGTGCAACCGCCGAGTTCGCTGGGGTCGGCCCACAGGTTGGTGTCACAGCACCAAACACCTTTTGCGTGCCAGCTGTCGCAACCAGGCACAATAGGGCGTGGAAGTGAAGCATGGGCTGGAGTGTTGGGCTTGGGGTCATGGACTTGGACAACGGGTGCGTCATGCGTCCGCAGAGGGAGGTCCCTTCTGCAAAGTTATCGACCTCCTTCTGATAAATCGGCAGCACTACCACTTAACTGTAGATCGGTAGAAGTCGGCAGCTGGCCACAGGAGACGTGCACATGCGTCAGTCTCTCCCACCCGGGCAGAGAATCTGCCCGGGTGGGAGCAACGTCGGAGGAGCCAAAGTGGAGTCTATTGCTAGAGTGTCTGCACTTGAGGACGGGCGGGGCGGGGCGTCAGAGGCCTTCATCATGCGTGCATGCACTGGCTCCTCAGCCCGCGTGTCTGACGGTGGTGGGTGGCGGGACTGCTTTCCCCTCCGGCTCGCGCGAGAATTCCTGAATCGCGAAAGAACTCCTGGCATAGGATAGTTGCACAATAGAAGGTCGGTCGATCGGGTAAGCGTGCACCTTCCAAGACCTGCCGGCCCTGCGGCATCTAGTGCTGTGTGCGAGGGCGGAGCTCTTCGCGTATGTACAGTGACTGGATGGGTATGAATTCCGGCAACACCATTGCCCGAGTCGTAGACTGAAAAGGTGGCCCGAGCTCTCAGCATGGAGAACACAGGCTTGGCATCGACGACGAGGACGTCATCGCCTCTGAACCACGACCATACCGACGATATGATCTGCCCAGGCTCAAGAAGAGGTCCATAGAGCGCATTCAACACGAACCAACGATAACGGTATCACAATTACGCAGACATCACATCAACGGAAGCAGTTCAATCATCCTCGACGTACCCCGAACGACAAAAAGCAATCGCCACGGCACTCGTCCACGGAGAAACCAAAGCCAAAACCGTCGCGCAAAGGATAAGCTTGAAAACCGTCATAGGTGGAACACGCCCTTGAACACGAAGACATATACTTCCACTCGATGTTCCAGAATCTGAGCCTGGACGATATACACGAGAAATTGCGAGGGAAAATGCCGAGGCCGAGGGAAAGGATACTCCAGGACGAAAAATGCGGTCTGTGTTGCATGTTGTGTATGGCGAAGCGCTTGCTGGCGGTTCGTCTGGGACTTTCTGACCGTGGCCACTCCACACATGGCTTAATCAGCTCATGTTGACCCAAATATCTTTACCATCCTTCTTAGGCATTACCAGGGCAAGATCGAAGTCATATACGACGTCAGCATCTATTATGTCAAATAGCCTCATGTTACCCATAGCTCTCAAAATCAGCGCTGCGACAGCGATATAGAGTTCGCAATATGCTAGCCTGTTGAAAGTCCTGCGGTCAGCCGGGTGCCTGGACAGGGTAACCACAGACAAGAGGGCAAAGACGTACTGCATACCTAGGCACTGTCGGCTGCCCCTCCGAAAGTGACGAGACACTGCTCAAGTTGCCTGTGTTTCCTCCCGTTTCTAAGAAGCCATCGCTTAGGGGCGAACTTAGCTGGGCCCAGAAACAGATGTTCATCCATGTGGACCAGGTAGGCCGACATGCCCATAGCACACCCTCAGAGGATCACATACCTGACGCTCACTGCTTATATCGTCGCAGGAGGAGTCCACATGCCTTAGTACCACACATTCTCATCAGGAGCAATTCTAAGCAACCTCAACGAGAGCCCATACATCAGTCGGAGCATCTCCTTTATAACAGCAGTCAGATACAGCAGCTATTCGAGAACGAACCAGTCAGCCAGCGCTTCCAGGTCCTTCACCACCACCTACAGCTCAGCTCTCATCTTTGCCACGACGTCCAGCTTCTTCAGGAGATAGTATATGCAGAGACTGAGGACCATCGCCGTTATTTCTATTCCAACAGCAAGGAAAACGTTCGCCTCACCAGGCAGCCGCTCTTCTGTCTTCTCCTCAGCTGGTAAATTTAACGATAATAGTGAGGAGAGCATAGTGTTTTAGCTCATCTATAAACCAGCGTTATACGCAGCCTTGGCTTGTTGAACCAACATCAGCAATTTTACCTGCCACTAGCGTCACCTAAATCCAGCTGAACGCATATGTGGCGGACTATATATTGGGACGCAGTCTAAGAGCCAGGCCACGAATGGGAAGTGCCTCATGATGCGTATGAGATGAAACATGGCATAGACACCTTCTCTAAAGTGATCACAGCTGAGTCGGTGGAAGAAGCTGAAGGATTCTCCGAAGCAGTACTCGCTGATGATGTCGGCCGCGTGTTGACTGTATGCTGCGGCAACTTCTAACGGGCTGTGTCCGCGACGGGCGAGGAACTTATCGCGAAGCCTTTGCGCGGCGGCGTGGACCATACGTTCGAGCCTTTATATCTGCGCCCGTGAGAGATGTCTGCTGGCTGTGGATCTGTGAGAGCGGTGGTGGTCATGGTTGAGCATGCCGAAGCCTCCCTATGTATGTGCTTAACACCAGTCATATGTATGCTGTATATGGCTTGCTTACCAGTTGGAGACTATGTGTAACAAGATAGTCAGCTAGACGCCAATAAAATGATGCAGACCAGGGGCATATAATCAGAAGGGAAGCCGGCAACATATTTCGCCTCTTCTCACCGCTGGCGTATAGAGTATTAATAAAATTGGGGTCGCTGCAGTACACCTTATTAGGGTTGATCCAGATGATGGGGCCTGCGGTGGTCAGCCTGAGACATTTTGTAGCTGCGACCACCTGCCGCCGTCGATGCTGCTCACCGTATGACTCATGCACCCGCTTAACTTCATGCGTTTAGCGTCCTCATCGCACAATGTCGAACCATATCTCTTATCAGAAGGTCGCTGCTGCAGGCTTCGGGCCAGGAATAGCTGCAAGTGGATGGCAAGTGATGCAACATGCTGCCAGGGCAGTCACATACAGCCAACACAGTACAATGACAGACTGTAACATATGCGTTAATAATGGCCAGGCAACCGCCAATGGGAACGGCGTATATGTGCCAGCGACACCGAACCACGTTCCATCTGGCTGCGATGTGGCTGTTCTCGGTCCTGCGGGGACTTGGTCCTTGTTGGGCTGGAAGCGTCGGCGCGTATGGTATTTATACCAGAATAACGCTGGGTTTAAAGGGTTCAGCATGCCCGACGCAGCGACGGAGAGACGTGACGTATTGCGTGGCCCTAACTCCTACAGTACTTGGGTCAACGTCTGGAATAGGAATGGTTTCAGCCCCGAGGACCACATCAGTGCTTCTGAGCCATATTTCGCTCCTGTCGGCAGCGAGCGGGTGTATGACTTCAGCAGATTGCAGACCCACGAGGATTCCGATTATAGCCTTTACTGTGCTATGCTGTAAAAGGCTGATCAGTCATACGGCTTGCTCCCGCAAGATATGTTTCTGATGTTGATGGCAAGAGCCACTTTTGCTCTGTGTTTGGGGAACAAGCAAGGCGAAAGAGGACCAAGCTAAATTTGTCGACAGCCTCTGCTGAGATCACCAGTGTGCGGTACGTGAGGAAACTAGGAGGAACGAAGTCGCCGACCATCGCCACAACTGTATGTTCGAGGCTGGCGCTTCTGGCAATACCACAGACCTTGAGGTTGGAGGAGCCTAGACATCTGCTGCGACTCGCTTAATGCGAGATTTGGTCAATACCAGCCCTAACGCATCGTAGACAGCCTTTTGCCTTGTGCGACGATCCACGGATGGAGGACCGCCAGGAATCTCTCGCTGGGCAACGCGACTCGCGCCATTTGTTAATCAGCATCGCGCCACCCCCTAAGCATGGACTTGATGGTATGTGCGGACGTCAACGAGAACTTCTTCGAAGATTGGCTATTCCTAAACGAGAAAGCCAGACTCAGGTTCGCCGCTGAAGGACTTCCCACTTAGCACTGCTGCCAGTATCCCTCGTCCTTGCCTGACCGTATTACGGCTGCCTATTAGTTGTTAGTTATGCTTTTTTTTCTGGATGGTATGCAGTAGTCCTGAGATCGCTCATCGTAATTGCCGGCTACTTGCAGTACAGAAAACGCGACGTAGTCGCCTAGTGAGCACCAATTTATCCCAGGACCCTCAAACGCGCTGATCAGACTGATCACAGGCTGCTACTGGCCCTGAAACAGTTCTCGCAAGGTATTTATCTCAGCAAGGACGAACTCGAGTCGACAGCTGCCATCGAAGTCTTCTTTTCCCACCATATGTCAGTTGTGAACGACGTGACCGGCTGGGATAAGGAGCGTTGCGCCGAGAGAGAGATTGACGCTCAGGGTTCACTCGTCTCGAACATCGTTCAGTTACGGTCGGAAGATTGCAGGTTTTCGCCCGAGAACGCAAAGTCCGTCCTCTGGGCGATGTGTGAGGAATGGTCCAAGATGGTGGATGCATTAATTTCCAAGCGGGCAGAAGAGGGCTGTTTCGACTCTCTCAGAAAATATCTAGATGGGCTGAAGATGCGAATGTGCGGCAACGAGCTGTGGAGCCGGAATACGTTCCAGTACAACTCATCTGGCCTGGTGTGTAGCTCATGTCACATTCCACGCTGAAGATTATGACAGAACACGTGGGGTTGGGGCAGACTTCGGCCCACAGGCGGGAGGCATCGTATCCCGTAGCTTGCCTACTTTCCGCAGGAGTCCTTTCGGACACACCCACGCAACGTCTTGCCAAAAGTGTAGACTTGGAGCATGCTACAAAGTCGAAGAGAGGTAGTTCCAGGATCTTTGGCGGTCGCTGGCTTGCCATCAGGGACTGCAGCATTGATTATCAAACGGCTATTTCGCCAATCTACCCATTCTATTAACTAGGCATCCGCAACGCCGCGGTATGCATACCCTCGTAGTAGCCGTCCCCAGAACATCGCTTCGCCGAAACGCGTGAAGCAGATGATCAGGAGAGTTGGATGTCGAATTTAGGGCAGGCTCTCATGGCAAGGTGGTGGCAACAACTGCAGAAGACAAAATTCTTACGTCGCTTGCTCGGCTTGATGGACCTCAGGTGTTTGTGTGAGGGCCGGCCTCCGCGATCGCTGAGAAATCGCCGTGCTGGCGTTGCACAGCTCATGCCGCGTGACAGGACGACAACGTTGAATCTGACATGAAGCATTGGCATCTGATCTGACGTCCACGGTGTCATATTTCGCTTCATTTGAATGTCGGCGGTCAAGCGCGAGTGCACTGAGTGGCTCACCCGAGCAATACAGCTGTTCAGTAAACCAAGGGACTGTGGTAACGGCCCACTCATGTGCATAGGGAGGATGCTCCCCGCCATGCGCCAGGCATCGTGCTTCGCCGCTTGTGCAGTGGGTATTAGAGCCACGAAATGCTGTCTAAGGCTAGAGACCATCTCTTGTGGGACTGGAACACCATGTTCAAGCTGTCGCGCGGTCTTCTACGACAGCTGACGGGTCAATTTCCGTCGCCTCGTCTCGACCTTGAACAGACGCCGAAAGAAACCCTTGAAAGAGGCAACCGAGTAGCTCGCCGTGGCCTGGTGTTCTTGGATAGAGCAGGCTACATCGGAGGACGAGGCTTTGCAGATGAGGCTACCGATACTCGCGCACGCCATTGCAGTAGATACAGCGATATCATACAAGGGTTAGACGGCGTGGCATAGCTCTCAATCTTCACTGCTGACATTGAAACGCAGGCTTTCACGTGAGGGCGGTCTTTGACGAGCTGCATCGACGCATCGTGACGAAAGCACTCAGCCGCCAGCGAGCAGTCCCCGCGGCCCATGGCATGGCTGTAGTCGCCTCCCGTGTGGCAGAGATAGCAGAGAACGCACTCAGTCACACGCCGCAACACTACCAGAAGTCTCGTGTCGAACTGTTGAGAGAGCATCAACCCAGTATCGCCAACGTTCGGTCCTCCGATCTTTGCCTCCTATGCTTCGTCAGACCAGCGGACATCTTCCTGCCATGTAAATATGCCGTGTGCGAGACATGATGTCGGAGCTATGGTCGTCCTACAACAGGAATGGTGACGGCGTTTGATCCGTGCGTATGGTGTGGTGTGTTGTTTGCTTGTGGATGCGCGACTCGCCAAAAGCCGATCACCGCTGGCTGTCGGGTTCTGGTCTTGGATGGTGGTGGAGTGAAAGGAGTTGTACAGCTACACGTATTGGAGACCATTGAAAAGCTTACGAAGCTGCCGATCCGCATGTTCTTCGACCTGGCCATTTGGACACTGTGCCAAGGAAGACCACCGCTACATCAAATGCCGTGAGACGAGCGTGAAATGCGTGTCCTGTAGCGGACCGCATAAGTCGTTCAACAGGAACTGCCCGAAGCTGTATCCGCGGTCCCATGAGTAGGAAGGTCCAAATCCTTCAGCTCAATGTGAAGAAGCAGGCTGCAGTCCATGAGAGTTTGACGAACGACGAGGCGTTGCGTGACTTCACGGCCATGGCAGTGAAGGAGCTGTGAGTACGGAAGAGAGAAGGTAAGGTCATTACAGACAGTCCCGATTGAACGTAGTAGGTGGACGAGGATGATGCCGATGGCGTGGAGAGAAGAGGAAAGATGTGGGATCAGGAGTTTGCTGTGTTTGAACAAAGAAGCCATAGAGGTTTCTCTGTGAGCCATCCTGGCCCTCGAATATTTCCCCGTGAGAGTCACACGGCAGTCAACAAGGTGCGTCTCCAGGCGGCTAACTGCGAAGAAGAAAAGTTAGAAGGGAAGAAAGAAAGGTAGAGGCGGAACAGGTGCCGATAGCATCACCGGACATTACGGCGGCCGTCGTCCGGCTTCCGGATCAAAACTTGCTGGTAGCATCGGTATCTGTGGCGGTGTAGGACCCGGAGATGCTTCGGCAGGCGTGCGGCCTGCTGAGGCGATCCATCACGAATGTACGAGAAGGAACAGATAAAGGGTGGACGCGGTCCTTGTGGGGGACTTCAATCGGTACGAATACCTGTGGGAAGGCGTTGATATGTCAGAAGACCGGCAGGGCGAGGCGAATCCGATCATCGATCTGATGAGCGAGTACTCGCTCCGATCCTCCCACGGGGCACGAAGACGTGGGAGAAGAACGAGGCACCAGTGACGATTGACCTATCTCTTGCATCTGAGGAGATGGCCAAGACAGTTGCACAATGTGGAATATATCAGACGGACCACGGCTCGGATTACCGCGCGATTGAGACAATTTTTGACATTGCGGCACCCGAGACGGAAAGTCGTCCCTGACTGCTACTCAAGAATTCGCCATGGAGGCAGATCAACGAGAAGATAGAAGCGAGTCTTCGGCAGGCGCCGTCTGGAGGCACGGTGCAAGAGCAGACGGATCGACTGATGTCGGCTGTGTGCGAGGCAGTAGAGGCACTGACACCGACAACCAAGCCGTCCCGATATGCCAAGAGATGGTGGACGGCAGACCTGACCCAGCTCCGGCAGATCCACACCCACTGGAAGGACTTTCTGGCCGATAACTCCAATATTTGGAAGACCGCGAATTACCTCGACGCCAGCAAAGGGGCATCTTTTGACAAGATCCTGCAGCTAAAGAGAGCTGATGGCTCCTAGATGAAAGACGCCGTATAACAGGCTGAAGAGCGGCTCTCCACATTCTTCCTCTCTCTTCTGAACAACGTCGAGGATGAAGGGCAGCGACCGCAGATATCGCCGGAGCCTTTTCCAGAACTCACGTTGGGAGAAATAGAGCGACAGCTCTTTGCGGCAATGTCATGGAAAGCCCTCGGAGAAGATGGTCTTCTGGTAGCAGTGTGTAAGTAAATAGGGCAACCGTCCAGAATGGCCAGGGTGGGAAAAAACGAAGCCGAGCAGGGCATCACCAAGGCCAAGGATGATGAAGTCGAGGAGTGCGCTGCCGAAATCAAGGACGCATCGTTGACATCACGACTCGGATCGGCCAGCCGCTCCATCCGAGAGTTTTTTTGATTGCACCTTCGAGCCTTTGAAACCATCAGACGTCGCAGGCCATTATGTTGCTGGCCGAGAATAGGAAGCAAACACCCCATCTGCCGTAGGGGAAAGCCAAAGCATGGCTGTATCGATGGCGTCGTTGCGGATGAAGACCTCGACGGACCGAGATCGTGAGATGGGCCGACTTGTGCATGGAAGGCTCGGATTCAACGTCATGGGAGGGGTGTGGCGGCCTGCAGTGATGACAATCAGCGGCGGTCAAGCCAGCACAGAAAGGACGGAGCAGTAACGCATACCTAGCCGAGATCATCGTACGTAGGGAGCTGCATCAGATCAAATGCGTCGACTCGGGTCCGCTGGCGCAGAGCTGTGCAATCTTCGTTTTCCCGCTTGCGCTGGGGGTGCTGTTGGAGGTGCAGTTGGAAAGTTGGCCTTGTGGTTTTTCGAGACATCGAAGGGCTGCTGGCAAGGGTCTAGGTACCTTTCCGTATGTAAATGCAGGTGTCCCCTACAGTGTACGTACCTCAGGTGCCTTCCATTTTGCCTCTGACTCTTTCCGTATGTGGGCGGGTTCATAAAAGTAGGTCATTATGCTCCTGAGCGTGTACAATGATCCACTTAAATCAACAGCATCAGTGCATCTGCATTAAATGCATACGCTGTGCCTGTGCATTACCCGGATGGCCGTCGGACTCAGTGGGGCCCCAAGTCCAAAAGCTCCCACTGCTGTGGGAGCTTTTGAGAGGCATCGTCCCTCTGCGCTGCTCCTCCAAGTGATGCCGCCCTGGTAACCAGTGGCGTTCTCGTTCACGGTCGTAACGATCGCGGACATGAAAATGTCCCAGTCCATCCCACCATACGACAGCCGACCTCCTTCCCGTGTGCAGCCACGGGTAGGCGATTGCGGACGTTTTGCTGTGCTTCAGACAGGATTGGTCTGGCGTTGGCAAAATTCTAGACTCACTCTCGCAGCCTAAGCGCTGAGTGCTCTGATCTCGCGGACGCATGCACGGCGCTTGTGTTTTTCTTTTCCTTCAATCTCAGACCTTGTCTACAAGTCCCCATTGCACGCCACTGGATCATAGACTTATCGCTCTGATGCCTGCATCTCGTAGCCTCCAATGTCTCCCCAAGCGACAAAATGTCTCTTTTCCGACCCTACAGACCGAGTCCGGCGATGAAAGCGTGCAGCCGGTTCGAAGCCAGAAGCAATGCAGCCCTTTATCACTGTGGACATTGTTGATAATCTGGACGTGATGGAGCGGAGGGATGCTGGTAGTGCCAAGAGCTCCCGGTGGTGCACCCCTGGGGTTTGGTACATTCCGCTCTACTGGGATCAACGTCACAGTTTACCAGTTGCCTCGGAGCTCATGCTGTTGCTGGCGGCTCGGTCAAGGCGAAGTCTTTCTGGTCTTCAGGGTCAATGTCAACGGCGATACTACTTCTCTCGCTTTCAGTAGCAGTTTCAGCTCCCACGTGCTGACTGCTGGATTGTTGTCTCGCCAAGTAGTTGCACGAGGTCGATGCATCATTGCGTTTCGTGATTGAACATTGGTTGCAAATCTCCTTGCGACGCTCAGTTCTCCTCAACGCTTTGCAAGCCAATGTTCCCTCAGTAAGAAGGTTGGCCTCCCACGGCTCTCTCGGTATCTAAACGAAGTGAAGCTGGACACTTGTACCAGGACACAACCCGAGTCTCGATCCTCTGTTACGAGCCATCCAATTGCCCGACAGCTAGAAGAGGCCCTGCTGGGTCTCAGCGTTACCCCAACAGGGCTAAAGTTTATCTTGGTTCGAAGTCATAAGAAGATGCCTGATTTGTCTAACTTGACACTTCAGTATCTCTCATATTGAAGTGCATTAAGCGATGATCTATCGTCTGCTATCTCAACCTATTGGTAGCACTTCCTCAAGTGTCTCCCCCATCTAATATAGAACAACTCTCGAGTTCTCCTTGACACTCTATTGCAAAGACTGTAGCTGAAAAGGAATAGTACCCGCTCGCCAACACGCAACGTCGCCGACGTCAAGAATCAAGCAAGCCATGAGAAACCCCTTCATAACTAACCTCGAGCTTTTCCGTCCCCCAACGATGCATCGCCTCCACTTGTGCCTCCTACTCAGTGCGTCTGTCTTTGTCTTCATATCATCACGCGCCCAGCGTTGTCTTCATTCATCTGCTTCTCTTCTTTCGAGTTAGACACCTGTGTATTCCCGAATGATTGCGATTCTCATATCAGCACCTCATAATCACGTCACACTCCTGGTTCTTCGCGGCAGTCAATGCCGATCTTTTTTCGAAAGAAGCAGTACTCGCCCAGGGTCTGTCTACCTTTAATTTCCGTCACCAAGGTACGACTAATGTCACGCATTCATCGGCCGTTGGGGCATCGCATGCATCCCTATTTCACGCACTCCACTGCTCCAGACTATTACTAGCCAACACAACATCGTCGCGTCATGTTGAAGCTCTCAACGTGCGAAGGCAAATGTGAATACGCGTACCTCGCAATACTTTCTTCTTGCCTTTCAGATATCTTCAGAGCTTGAATCAAGCAGCCTTCGCTTCGTCGTCGCCGACAATCTGGATCGCGCTTGAGCTTCGTCGTCTGACCTTTCAAGCTGAAGGGTCTATCCGGGAGATGAGAAACATCTGGAGCCCTGGACGCCGTTGCGGTAGCGTTGGATTTCATCTCATCCCATCCGCATCAAAGGCTTACAGCAGTCATCTGCCAGCATTTTACTGTTGCCGCATCAATCATTTTCATGATTTAGATCTTCCACAAGCGCAGACTCGCCGCCAATCATTATATTCTGAACAGGCAGCAGTGACTCGAATGGTTTAAGGGCAAAACAAGTAGCAGACTCATGACGAACGGGGGCTGTGGGTTGAGCTCACAACAATCTCGTGCCAGCTCACCGTTACTGTCACATCCAAGAGGTAGTTCACGATGCTGGCTCCCTCGACAAATATATCTGGTCTCGGCTTGAGTGCCGCCTGACAAACTTCAACCAACAATGTCAGATACAGCTGGTCATCCTAGATTCACTGCATGAGCAAGTCGGCACTAATTATCGGTGACTGACCACAAACCGCATTGGGGCTGTTGTTCCTGCTTTCATTACCTTATCTTCATGTTGCTGAGCCGTTTCCGCCACGTCGTCTGGAACAGAATGAGCCCAGTTGCGTAGATCATGGTGAGCAAGGTCAATAAGATCGTGTGAGCTTGCCTTCAATGAAATCACCTTGTCACCTCTTTTCTTCCGGGCGGCTTTCACGATCGTGTGTGAAGATGCACTGCGCATATCTCATCTCGCTAGATATATTACATGGCGCAGACACGACATCCGCTTGATGTTCTCAACTATGTCGACGAGGTAGAAGTACTCATGAGAGCACAGTTCACAGTCGAGAAGGGCAGAACGCACATGCAACAACAAGGACATGTGACGGCGTCAATGGAGAGTGATGTCGAAATGAGTTTGTGTGAAGGTAGAATGCATAGCAGGCGAGGAGTCGGGTAAAAAACAGTCCTGGATCATGATGCCTGCACACTCACTCTCTTGGCATCAATTATCGCTCGGGGAGGTACTTTGGGCTCAGAGAAAGATTCATGAGTCGTGATCTCTGCCGGAGGGCTGGTTTCAGCGATCTCTGAAGCATCGTGTCTCCGTTTGGTCATTCCAATGACACGACATGCAGAGAGAATTTGCGACTTATTATCAGCAATACCAGACTGAATATCTCCCATAGACTCATCTTCCTTGCCACATTTGTGTCATCAGCAATATTGCAAACATGTTTTAGTGAGCTACGCATTCAACCACGTATTTCGACCATAATCTAGGCGCTTCGATGTGTACTTTCTAATATTACACTTGACCTCTCTCATAGAGTGAAGCCTTAAAATGAGCCTGAGGTTTGGTGTGAATTGAATGCATTAGCATAGTAGAGATCAGCCCGCAAGTGTCGCCGGACTCATCGAGCCATGAGGCCTTCGTGAGAGCTACTCAGCCAAGACCTTGCCGGTTGCGCAGCTAGTACTTGTGAGAGTCGTCATCAAGCTTCGGTTCGCCAGTGGTCTCTTCTAGCTGTTTGGATTGACACGGACGATGGATCACTCAGGAGCGGCAAGGATCACGCGAACTATGTGCTTAGGCGCATTGATAATAGATTTCCAGACCCTCCGTCAAAAGGTCGATCAAGTTCACAAGTATCCCTCCCGCTCCACTACCCTTGTAGAGCCAGATAGGTTTTCCAACTTGACCGTCCCTGAACTTCCATGTGGTCAGAGGCGCTGCCTGCCCCCCAGAGTTCTGCCTCATCCTCCTGGTCCTTAGCAGACTACTCATTTCCCATGTACATCAGATTTTGCTGGAGTCATGTAATCTACTACATATGGACACTTTTGCCATGTCCACTGACGCTTCACGCATCCTCCCTCTCACAAGAACGAGACGCCCAGAATCAGAACCTTCACGATTGTAACCCTTGGCTTCTTGTAATCACCGAGTTATCCTTCTCTAGGACGCAGACTGGCATCTGGCAGTAGAGTGTCATGACACACGGAAAGAATGTACCGAGAATTCCGGGAAAGACTCGACGGAGTTGTCTTATGCGACAGGAATCGTTTGCAGAAGTCTCATTCAAGCGTTAATAAGAAAAGGGCAGTCTCTGGCTAGATTCAATATCAAGTTCGCAAAGACCAATCCTAACATCCTCACCATCCCTCATCATGTTGATAGTTGCCGTGATTATTGTCGTTCAGTTGCTATGATGGTTTGAACCAACGCTAAGTGTCTGGTAAGGAAACTGTCTATTCAGTATGTGGTCCCATTGAAGATGGTGCTCCAGGGTTTCTTGACACAATCGAATGTCTTGCAGATCGATGGAACGGTAAGCATAACGAGCTCGACCCAGAGTTGGTGTTCTGGAACAAACGATGAGAGGAGAAGCATATTGTCGGTGTTGAGAGCGCACAGCGATGGGAAGCCGGTCTCGTGAGACGCGACTTGCAACATTGAGCGAGGTGAAGGTGTTCAGGTGATTGTGAAGACGTGAAAGATGAGAGAAGGTTGGAGAGATGAGGTGGATGCTCTTTTGAGCTTCGCTTGGGTAGGAGATTGGTAATATAGACGTCATATTGGAGAGTTGTGCTATGAGAAGCTTGCGTTTCTCATCTATTGACTCCAATCTCACCCCGGTACGACCTCAACAATGGCTGATGCATTCTGTGTGGCTTGAGAAGACGCATCGTTCAATATCAGGGAAGCCGACAAGAGTTGCAGGCGATTGAACGCCCTCAGCAAGTCTGACAATGCGTGAACACACTGCGGGAAGTCACGGTGATTGTAGGCCTGGCATGTCGCTGCAATAACGTCGATTTGCCAGGCCTTTCATCAGGCTATGCGTGTAAGACAAACGGCACACCTACCCTCGCAGACAGATTGTCACCGAGATCAAGGCCATGAAAATGGAAGGCCTTGACAGGTTGTCGAGCGCGCCGTCCGCAAGCCAGAATCATCCGAGAATACTCGGAGATTGGATACAGGCAGGAGAGTGGTTTCAGTCTCCATCATCAACCCATGAGACGCGCCAATAGCCATTACCAGGAGCGTTGTCGTGCCAGTAAGTTGTCCCCTAAAATGTGAATATACCTAAGACAGCTATCAACCAATAAGAAGCCACGCAGGCGAAAGGTCATGGTACGATGGTGCGGGATAGCGCGGCTCAGGTTGTCGTACGATACGCGGCGAGAACATGCCTTGCAGAATCTCCAATGAAGTCAGAGTCTCGCGAGATCGACCGGATGTCCAGGCACAACGGATCAGTGGTGGGCAGATGGAGATGTTCCAGAAGAGCGGCACCAAAAGGAGGTGTAATGGTGATGGATGTCTTCGATCTGGCTGAGTGAGTCAGGTCGGGATGTGACTCTGCAGTGGGCAGACCTCCGCGTGTTCGGGTAGCGCTGGCCGCCTCAGCTGGCTCGATTGACAGGGACGGACAAATCGTTCAGTCAAAGCATTGAATGGATTGAAACAGAAGTCGATTCTTCACTGGCATGCTGCAAAGACGGAGCGGGGCAAGTAGGCGCAGCCTACTGCGAATATGAAAGCGGCGACGCTAATTGCGGGAGTCTTGCGGTCACACGGTGCAGCTGTGAGAGCTGGTGGCGTGAGGTTTGGGGGGGTGGGGGTGGGGGGTACCTGCCCACCATCTCATCAACAACGACCAGTAACATGCTTCGGGGACCTTCCTTAACAATCTACCTGCCTACTGTTCGGCGGCAGGCGTCACTTGCTGTAAATTTGCAGGGGAAGGCGGCTTGCCTTGCTCGGTCGTATATCGGAAGGTACCTGCGTAATTTACCTGCCTCATCCAAAATTCCGCCTCTTCTCCGCAGTAGGCAGTTGCCCATCCCAGTTCGGCGATTCCCGAACCTCACAGTGGAGAAGACCCGGCACTCGGCGAGGGCGGCGATCTACCATCGCCTGCTAAAATTCACGCCACGATCGTCTCCAAATCGCCTCTGCCCGCATGCATGCACCGCAGCAAGTCACCTGGATTCTCGATTGGGGCCCTGCCAGAAGGCCATTCCACTGACGTCAATCACCTCAAGCTTGGCTGACAGCGAACTCAAAACTGCAACCTAACACCAAGAGTAAATACTGCAAATAGATTTCTCCGGCTTAGTTCGATGGTTGATCCATTCTCTTGCCTTGTAGACTCCCCTCCATGCTTCATCGATTGAGGTCGTCTTTCGGGACGGAGTTCTCAAGCCCTTGTGTCGTCGCCTCTCCAGCAGACGAATGGACTCTCAGTAGCCGGGCCACTTAGTGAATACTTGCCAACATGTGCGATCAAAGGGCAGGGGACTGCGATCGAATACGAGATATTAGAGCCGACAGCAGACTTTGCCTGATCCGCTATCCTTCCTTTGACCAAGGTCGTACCGCAAGCATAAAGTATCAATGAACATGTCGAAAATACCCGGCGACAAGCGCGACAAGCGGCGATCATTGCGGCCAACACAGTCGTCGGGCTTGAGGTCGGGGTCGGGCGCGAGGTCGGAGTTCGGCGGGGCGGGGGACGTCGCATCCATCGTCGATGTGCGCTGAAATTATTTCTGTTGGGCAGTTTCTCGGAGACTGGAACACTGTACAGGGCACCGTGAACTTGCGCACATCAGGAAACGTATATTCACTAGGTAGTCTGGCTGGTTGTGTGAAGCCCGGCCACCGATTGTCGTTGTGACGGCGTGGCTGCGTCTGCGGTCTTGCATGTCATGCTGGTGGCCGTTTTTCAAGGTGTTCCATCCGCTCTGGACTGGGACAGGCAGGTGTGCGGCGGTACCAGCGCTGTTAGTGGCTCCATGCTGATTTTCGCTCAGAGGCTCGCTACCGATTTTACCGGCTTGCATCGGTAGCTAGCCACTGTAGCTGCAGCGGTCCGGGGCCTGTGGCGGTCAGTGCATAAACTGCCCGCGGATGCGCCCGAGTGGCTTGGATTGCAGCTGGGACGCACCAGTTTGGCTGCGTCCGAGGACCTCTCCAGTCTTTCCGACCATGCAGCCACCTCTGCCAAAACGCGTCTTCGACCGCGCGTATTTCGTTGTCACCGGCGACAAAGTGGACTTGGACCAACGGTGGAAGACATGTGGTTTCCAAGTGCAGGTCATCAGATCGCGAGGAAGTATAAATACTGCTGACATCCCACTGCGGCGTTTCAAAGTGAAGAAAAAGGAACTGACCACGTGCTCCAAAGCCTGTGGGAGTAGGCGGTGGTGGCCTTGGGCGTGATGCCAGTTGGAAATTGGACAAGTTGTGCAGGATTCTTGAAAACTCCCACCGGAGGGCGCGGTGTTGACCTGGACACTTTGTTGATCTACCAGGTCAGTTGGTCAATGCAACAAGTCACTTTGTTGCACTGACAGGTCATTTTGTTGCTCTGGACGCTTTTCTTAGTTGTTGGTCTGGGAGTTTTTGGATGATGACGTAATGCAGATGTCTCAAAAGCTCCCACTGCTGTGGGAGTTTTTGAGAATGGGGACCCTGAGGGTCGCGAAATTGGTCTGTGCGCAAACACGCCTCCACAGTGCTGTCTCCCAGCTTTGATGCACCGGGAGAAAAAAAAAAAAAAAAAAAAAAAAAGGGCAGCCCAGGATCAACGTCGACCTCGCTGGCTGGAAGACTCGCACTTTGTGCAATGTCGGGTGAAGCGACGTCCAAGTGGGAGGGCTTTCGACGGGACAAAGTTATGTGATTGGCTTGGCAATCCCATCTGCCGGCGCCAACCCAAACCTTATCGGCTCGCTTATCTCACATTGAAAGCATGCATTCTTATTTGGACAGGCGTTGCAGTTATGTGGAAGCGTGCGCGTGGTGCAGGCACTGCTGCAGACGCCCTCATAACACTGACGATGCCCTCAACCGCTTCCTCGCAAGCTTTGGCGGAGGAACGTGCCAGAATATTGGCACCCATCCTCGGGGAGGTGTCGGAACGGAACGACGCGATTCAATTGTGCAGCTGTGCTGCATCTGGTCTTGCGGCGTCGCAAGTCGTCGGCGAGTTCGCGCGAGCAGGTTAGAGGCACGGGCAGCCAGTTTACAGTGAGTCACAAGACCGAAAGCAGGTGGGCCCCGCCGCATGTCGGAAGACGCCCCGTTTCACCTTGATTAAAGGATCCTCGCGGCCCCGTCATGGAGATGCAAATGCGTCTTGCAGCGAGCGAGCACAAACCACCAGACAGGGAGTTCCTCTGCTTGATCTGCGCGCCCGAGGTGTAAGGCAAACCCGAGCAGCGGCGGACACAGCGCCCACCGCAAGGCAAGTAAACTTGTCAAGATCAATCAATCAATCAATCAATCAGTTATGAAGTTATCGCGAAGCATTCAAGTCAAGTTTAGGCCTCAAACTTGATTGATTGCCTTGGGCGGGGCGCTGGGCGGACATTATCGTGGAAGTGACATCTGCGGAGGAGGCTGGAGGCTTGCGTTTCCAGCGCAGTCGCGATTTCCCGATCCTTGCAACCATAGGTCGGGAATCACGAAGTTTCTGCGATTTCATGCCAAGGTAGGCGAGCTGGCAGACTAAGGAACTGGGTATGAATGACGAAGGCTTGATTCCTGTGATGTCGACGCAGTAGATGATTCGTTGCTCGCAATGCTGATCGCTCAAATCCCTCGGTTTGCTACTTCAAGACCCCCAGGAAAATATCAGCGAGAGAAGTCAATTAGATATTGCAGAGATTGGGGTGGCCGATCGTGCAGATGCTGCTGCCTTCTAACCAGAAGGAGCCAGTAGATATGAACGAGCGGCATGCGAAGGGTGTTTATTTGCTGTCTTTGTTTGCCACCTGCATACATATTTGGCAAAGCTGATTCCATGGTCCATGTACGCTGACCCAGACTACAGACTGTGTCATGTCATTGACTCGGGGGGTGTGTGTGTGTCAAAGACCAGAGGGATGAGGCCGGTGAATTCTTGTCAGCGAAGGTGGCGGCGCCCATGAGGTTGGTCTCGCAACCAGGGAGACGTGCTGGCAGTGGCAGCGTAGGGGAGAGCTTGGTCTGCTCTCTGGTAGCATGCAAACAACTCACCGTTACCCAGCTGCCTTGAACCTCCAAGAGACCCCATGTAGCCCATCTGCCATGACAGACGCGTAGTGATGAAGCTGACATGATACCACCAAGGTCTTGTGGCTACAGCCAGCCCACCCAAGCTTCTAATTTTGGGGAGTTTTGGGGAGTATGGGAGCGCTTCGTCATTTCGCCGCCTCTTTCAGACGGTTGATCCTGCGACACTCAACCCACTGGACGGCTTCGCTGGCGACGTACTTGACCAACTGACTTCTTGACTGCAGAGATCTGGTCCGATGCCCTGTAAAAAGGATCATTTGTGAAGAATTGGAAGAGGACAGCAGCCTCGCCGAGGAGCCGAGGACCTGGACAGAAGGAGGGAAGATATGGATCTCTGAGAAACTGCCAGATGGATACAGGACGCCCTGCTTTGGCAGGGTCCCACCAGAGGGCAACTGGGACACACTTCGGTGGTCTGAGAGGGCGAGGGCGAGGATCCAGCAACACTACAGCTAGAAAGCGACAAGGTTTGAACAGCACTCTGGTGCAGTGCCTCAAGCCCCTCGGTACGCTCGATAATGTCCCAAACCCCCTCGGAGCCAAGGAATCCAGCGCAGTCGCTTAGAACATCTTTGACGAATTCGAGAGCTCTCGTCATTTCACGTCTTCATCGACGGCCCTGTTGTCGATGACGAATGCCGCCTCCGTATCCATATAGCCTGCCCGGGCAATCCGAACCAGCACCCATCCTTATAATGGCAACCACATGGCTCCAGCGTATTGTGGCAGGTCTAGTCAATGCCGGAGAAGTCGACTTCTCGAGGCTCGCAATCAACAACGAGGGCGACGGATGCCTTTCTGGTTATGGTACGCGTATCGATGTGTTGCAAAGGGTCGATGTGTTGTCGGAGTTTGGAATGAGGAATGTAGGAATGCCTGCGGAGGGAAGGTATGTTTCCATTCGGCGTGAGTAGTGCGGTCTGCCAAAGGAATTGGAGAATCGTTGAAGACGAGGAAGGATCTAGTCGTGGAGGCTGGAGCGTTGGTTTGCCGCATTCGGATAAAGCGGCAAGTTCTTCTCGGCAGAGGTGATGGGGGAGGCTTCTATTGTGGTGTCAGCATCGTTGACGAGAATGTTTGTGGCGGCATGTTGAGACATGGAGGATGGAGGATGGAGGAAACGCCGTGATGGCAAGGGAGGGTACGATTTGAGTGGCCGTGGCATGGACAGTGGTTTCCACTGCTGGCAGCTTCTCGGAAGCCAACGAGAGGGCATGGTCGACGACCGGAAGACATGCTGAAAAAGGACGATCTCGGCCCTACCCTCTGTTGCTTGGGCTGGAGGCTTGTAGCAGTGGAGGATTACCATCATCGCCCATATTTCGTCACTGATTGATACCAACGAACGGGCGCAGAGTCTTGGGCAGTGCATCCCTCTCCGCAGGCACCATTGCTGTTGGTTTTGCTGGTTTTACTGGCTCGTCAGGGCCCGTGCCATCTTCCCGGATAGTACGGCTCTCTGATTGGCTGCCAAACCTTCCAAGACTGGGTGACTGCCGACTTTTAGCAACTGCTGATTGCACCTCCTGCTGATTGTTTCACCACCTACTAATTTTTCACCACCTGCCGACCTTGCACCACCTGCCGATTTCCTGGACAGAGACCTCCTCAACCGTCCCTTTCCCTGCCTCCCCTCCTTCTTGGTTCTCACAAAAGGGAAAGTGGCAGCGACCAAGCAGCTTCCACTCTCACACGCAGCCCCTCTCCCCTCAACACAGTGCATAGCAACAAGCATGTGAATCGCGGACCGCATGTCAGCGCCTCTTGGGATTCGGTGATTGTGTGGTGCCGCGGTCACTCGCGAGCCAGCTTGTGCGGGTCTTGGACCTCAGCTCTCGTCATTTCGCCCATGGCGGGCGCGTGTACCTGCAATTTTATTCTGCGTGCTCTCGTCAGACCGACATTGCCATGCGGGACCATTTGGGTGGTGTGGTTTGATGCCAGCTTGGTGGGTAGGTGCCTGGCTCCTCGAAGGCCCCACTCGCGTGCTCTTCTCAAAAACTCCCCACACTTGGGAGTCGCAAGACACCAGCCCTACGCCATGGTCTCAGCTACTCCCCCGACGTATATGTCAACATTAATTGTGGTACCCGTACGCTTTCGGGATGTAAGAGTGAAGGTTGCCGTCGACGGCTTTAAGAAAATATGAGGTTTAGGCTCGGCTACAGAATTCGTTTTCGTCCCTTTGAGAGGATGGGAAGGATGACAATTAGAGAAGGCAATGTTGCGGCGGAGACAGTTGGTTTCAGTCGAATGTCAGACGAGAAGGCAGATGGACTCTCAGACTCTTGCGTGACTCGATAAGCAGCTGCCCGTCGTGGAGATCAACAGGCTGGAAGCAATGAGTATGGTCAAGTTACTGGGTCTACATCGTCGCAGATTTCACGATCCTACCATCAAATGAAACAGCCATTTTACGCGGCGCCGAATCGGCACGGCTCAATCGCCCTGTTAGCAGAATGTCCCGACGCTTTTGCTTTCATCAGGTACAAAGATGGCGCTGTGTCATTTGAATCATTGTACACCGTGCCAGAGTTGCAGGCTGAACTTGCAGGAATATCTGACGGCGGGCCATTCCATAGTCGATTGTCCACGGGATACTCCAAGGGCAAGAGGTCGCCTGCAGGAAGGGACCCAGTCATACAATCACATTTCCTGCCGCAGAAGTTACATGATAGTGTTACCTTTTATCCATGACTTGTCTCAGCGACGCCATGGTTCTATGCACCTAAATCGCGCCGCAAGTGGTCGCCGTCCCGTTTCAGAGTTCCCGACCGAGGGTATCCAGGCGCCCACGCGATGGACTTTGACATCACCAGCAGTATTGGTGGCTCCATCGAGACGGCCTTAGCAGTCGCGACACTTATGCTCTTGAGATGTAACCTTATCCTGTTTGTGTCTTTGTGGAGCCACTTGTCTGATGGACGAGCTAACCGGTCGTTGGCGGACTTCAGCGATTCCGCAAAGCGTAGATCTTCAGGCCGGCAACTTGCATCGACACAACGGGCTCCTAGTGTTACGGTCAGCTATCCGACAGTAGGGTCTGCTAACAGAAGCTGGGGATTGATACGTTCTAACAGTACACTGGGTTGTGGTCGTAGGTCGTAATTCGTAGGCTGTAGTAGATCGGTTCTTCAGAGGCCAAGGTGATCAGTCTTAGACTCAACAAGTGATTCGCAGTGAAGGTAAGCTGAGAGTATCCGTGAGGATGAATACTAAGTTGATTGCTGAAGAGCTATGGAAGTCTGACCATGAGCCAGGCTCAGGGTCATACTATATACAAGTTCCGAGCAGTGTCCTTTGTCTACTTGAGGTGATCACCTAAGTGCATGAGGTGATCGCGATCAGTTGGCAAGACCAACTGATCACCGAGCGTTTCCTCCTGTACTCCACTGATCGTTTCCTTATCTTATCGTCACGTGACTTGTACCATAGTTCTTCCGTTCCGAGTGAGTCCCTGTTGTTCCCGTGATCCTGCAGTACAAATGTCCTGTCCTAGCCGCCCGATGACCTGGTGGGTCATGCAGCTGTTATCCTTGTTTACGGGTCGTAACACCTAGCTCTAGCCCACACAGTCGGGTTGCTATGGAATTATAGCTTCAAGTGATAATCTGGACCGGCTACCTCTGCTTGAGTCGTTCTCCTGGCTAGTGCCGTTGTCAGAACATCAGGGCTTGTGCCAGAAGACGATGTGACCTCTAGCAGCCGTGAATTTGCCTCCATCGATGATGCGCTCAAGCCTGTGCACTTGAGAGATATTTTCTTCGCCAAATATTTAAAGGCCACTTGATACAGCGCCACTCCTCTTTCACCATCGCAATCGGATGGCATGCGATTATTCGAGGACGCGTCTGAAGGAGCACGATGCTTTGGTCATTCGATAGCGTCACTGCAACCATGGCCTCAGAAGTTAGATTCCCATGTCGCTTCAATCTATGTGTAGCAAACCGTGTCCTCTTCACGGTGAAAGAAGGTCACGCCGTCCGGCAGGCGGTCTGAAACCCGGAGGTAGCTGGTGCCGCAAGCGGAAGAAAGGTCTTCAGAAGACCTGACGTCAACGCGCCATTCCAGCCAATTAGCCAGGCTCTGACTGATGCCTTTTCCTAACTTGCAAGATGATATCTTGGGGCATTTCCATTCGGAAGTAAGTCGTCGTTGTGACCAGGGGCGGCGTT
Organism: Colletotrichum aenigma; assembly: GCF_013390185.1. Taxonomy (NCBI): domain Eukaryota; kingdom Fungi; phylum Ascomycota; class Sordariomycetes; order Glomerellales; family Glomerellaceae; genus Colletotrichum; species Colletotrichum aenigma. Next base: position 87,306 of record NW_023500920.1, on the reverse strand, counting down.
TGAGCCTTTGCTTGGTCAGGCTGAAAGCGGGCTCAAGAACTTATAGTTTCTCGTGTTCAGGTCTCGGCGCTTGGCACGGCGGCTCGAAAACCCCCTTGATAAAACCCATGGGCTAGCCATAGAGGTTACGCTGTGACCCTCCATATATTTCATAGTCAGAGTCATACGGCAGTCAACAAGGTGCGCCTCTAGGCGGCAAACTGTGAAGGAAAAGTCAGAAGGGAAGAAGATGTATTGTTTGAACACATTCGGGGTCAACATCAATGTATATATCACCAAGTGATTGAGAGCCTTGTATATCAGGGCTGTAAGGTCGCTTGTGCGGGATTGAGCGTTTCCAATCGTCCATTCACGAGGGGAATCGAGATATACAGATTTTCATCTGGCCGCCAACCCTTTTGGCTGGAGTCGAAATTTGACTTTTTATAATACATAGATCACCCTGACAAAGATGTTTCTAATGAAGCATGTTTTACTTTTGCTGAAATAGAAATAGTTAGGCTTCTTTGATGTGAGGTGTGGTCACTCTAGTATAGGCTACCTACTTCGCGCTGAACATATAAAACACTGCACCAATTAAACATGACGGCACCCTGGTAAAAGCATGGGTCATCTATGTAATGGGGTCTGAAGTACAAGACCATCAAGAAACTGTGCTAGGGATTAAAAATGCGACCTCATGCCCTACTAATTGGTTGGGCGCACCCAGGCCTCTTTATATCGGCAGACCTGCAGTTAGCCTAACTAAAGATGCCTTCGGCTCATCGGTTGCTCGGCAAATATTCAAGTAGCGGAAGTCGGCTACTACTGATAGGGAAAGGCCTTGGTGTTACGACCCGTTATGCATGGATAACAGTTGACCGACCCACTTGGGCGTCGGGCGGCTAGGACAGGACATTTGTACTGCAGGATCACGGGAACAACAGGAACTCACTCGGTAACAGAAGAACTATAGTCTAAGTCACGTGATGATAAGATAACGATCATATTAGATCAATATGATCCAACACGACTTGGGGGCCAAACGATCATTCTGGATCGGAATGATCCAGATCGACCCAAGGTATAAAGGAACATGTTCAGAATTAGACTTATATATAGTATAACCCTGAGCCTGGCTTATGGTTAGACTTCTATAGCTCTTCAGCAATCAACTTAGTATTCATCCTCACGGATACTCTCAGCTTACCTTCACTGCGAATCACTTATTGAGTCTAAGACTGATCACCTTGGCCTCTGAAGGACCGATCTACTACAGCCTACGACCTACAACCTACGACCACAACCCAGTGTACTGTTAGAACGTATCAATCCCCAGCTTCTGTTAGCAGACCCTACTGTCGGATAGCTGACCGTAACAGCTGGATATAAATAAATCAGACACCCACATCGCCTCACCACACCACCTACTGAAGCTGATCGACCGCAACAAGGAAAACCATTTATTCGCCTAGGAACACCAGAACATAACTAAGATTCCCCCGACAAAAAGTTCGGAGTGACAGGATTCCAGTCAAACAAAGCATCTACATTTGAAACACCCTAAGCACCTATCGACTATACCTCTGAGGTAGAATCCAACACACCCTCTGAAGACTCAGCAACAGCCACTTTACCTTTCTTAAACACCATCCGCTTCTGCTCGCGCAATCGCTCTAACTTCGCCAGCGATTTATTGAGCTCTGACTGAGCCTTTTGATAAGCCTCAGCCTTTTGCTGCAAGACGGCAGCCCTTTCACAAAACTTCGCCTCCTCTGCCACTTCCGCCTTATCTAAACGATCTGACTCCGCCACTAAACGATTTACTACCCGCCAGGGTTAGTAGAGAACTAAGCGACATAATTAAGGAACCTATAAGCATAGATCGCATCCTCAGAAGCATCACAGGGAATGCCTAAGCGATAGCAAGTACCACAGATGTTAGAATCCAGAAGAAGCAGGCAGCACACACTATGCGAACGATAATTCGAGCAAGGCATTTCGTTTTCAATACCCTCGTTAGCAAACCAAAGAATTTGGAATAAGCGACAGCAAGTCGAAGCACCAGAAGATTTCGACTTTTGAATATAACCTGGCATAGTGTTAGCGTTATGAGTAAATCAGGAAGCACGATTGACGGATCCCCAACCTGGGACTAACAACCTACTTATGTTAGGTCTTGAGGATAAGACCTTTGGAGAGGGGACCTGATGTTACGACCTGTTATGCATAAATAACAGTTAACCGACCTACTTAAGCGTCGGGCGGCTAGGATAGGATATTTATACCCTGCAGGATGATAGGAACAACAGGGACTCGCTTAGGAACAGAAGAACTATGGTACAGGTTATATGATGATAAGGAATAAGCATAGATAAGGGATCCATAATGAGCGCTCAGTGGAGACTAGAATGAGCGCTCATCCCACTCTAGAATGAGCGCTCATAGTGACAAGGGTAACAGCGCTCAGGAACAGCGAGACTGCTCATATAAGAAGACTTATATATAGTATGACTCTGAGCCTGGCTTATGGTCAGACTTCCATAGCTCTTCAGCAATCAACTTAGTATTCATCCTCACGGATACTCTCAGCTTACCTTCACTGCGAATCACTTATTGAGTCTAAGACTGATCACCTTGGCCTCTGAAGAACCGATCTACTACAGCCTACGAACTATGACCTACGACCACGACCCAGTGTACTGTTAGAACGTATCAATCCCCAGCTTCTGTTAGCAGACCCTACTGTCGGATAGCTGACCGTAACACAAAGTGTGTTTCAATACATGGATTACAGATCGCCTTTAGTGATCCTGACAAAAAGCTTACCTTGCCGTCGACTTCCGCTGCACGCACTCTCAGATAACAGCAAAAGTCTGTATTTCAGGACCAACGTCTGTTTTCATACTCTCGTCGGCTTGTACGGTTCTTTCTGCTCTGCTTGAACGTTTCACATGCTCTGATTCAACCCTCCAATCGCACTCAAGATTTGTCGTAGATCACTCCAGGCATGAAGCCTTTCACTTCTACCGGAATGCTTCACAGGACGTATGGCCCTGAAGCGGCCCAGTACCAGTTCGGCTTCTCAAGCCCTACCACCATCCTGGATTGACTAGAACGCGGACAATCGATAAAAGCGTCTTTCTCCACCCGACTTGCCGCAAGATACTGGATCTCTAGCTGTGCCTCTAGTAATTTGGCGGAAAGATTGACCTCAACCAACCGAAGAGGGCACCCCAAACTTGATTCTGCCTTGCCCACTGCCTCAATAAAGGAACGCAAAATAGGGTACGAGTATGTCAAAGCCGGGAAGACCGCAAGCCTAGAGAATCAACAAGTCGACATTGGCAATTTCCACTACTTTCTCGGGCGACTCAGGGTTTCCTTGGTCCGGTTTCTAAGTTGATCTTGGGTAACGCCTTTGCCTCCCTTTCAAGATCATAGTCCTCGTAGTACTCTAAGTCCGTGTCTAAAGGTCGGGTTCTTAATTCTTTGGGTCTATCTGAGCGAGAGGCCAATTGTATTTCATCAGACGCCTTTTGCTGATGTTCGGTAGCACCACGTCTAAGTCAATCGACTTAATAAAAGCCTGTAATTATTGCCTTTGAAGGCAAAGTTAAACTGAAGCAACGACTCGGGGTCGCTGTTCAGCCGCACTGTGCTGGATGAACGCGCCTCGACGCGCTCGACCAAGACCCGTGAGAGCCGGCCGACCTTGACTGAGTCAGAAACGTTAAGTAGCTGTGAACCAGTCATGCTACCAGGCTTTCGGGAATCCTCATTGGAGATGAGTGGCCGAGATCATGGAAGGCGAGGCTGCTAAGATCCGATGAGAACGCGCGGGGTTAAAGAAAGCAAGATTATATTCGGAGGTGCGATTGGATTCACAGGCTTTATATGCGAATCGCCACCCCTGATGATGTAGACTCTGTCAAGTCCCGTGTCTGCTACGCAGCCCAACAAGAGACGAGCTTCACGACCCAGAAATCGGCTACGCAGTCAGACCACGCTGCCGGAATTCACACACACAATTTCTCAAAGGTAATGGAATATGCCGACGCAATGACGCCGTAGTCATTGCTCGCCGGAATGGTTGGTCAGTCTCATCACAGCAGATGGCCTGATCACGACGACCTCAAAATTGACAAGATGCCAGGCATTGCAGTTTTGTGGCTGGGCATGCAAACTAGCTCGGGTGCTGTTCGGCCGGTAGGAAGCGCCGACTTTGAAGTTGGCCCGGAGTCGGACGGGACGTCGGTCAGAAGCTCCCAGTCTGAAGTACGCACGTGGTAATGGTACCGCAATCTTCATCTGTGCTGGAATCCGTACCGTAGAACTCGATGATGGTAGTTTTCCAGCCATTTAATATGTCTTGAAAGTTTGGCACGCCATCTGTGTGCACCTTGGCAGTGACCGTGCAGTTTTCAAACTGACGGTCCAGTAATGTTTGGTGTCAGCTTCTTTGGGCCCAAAACCTGGTCATGAGGAACAAAGATTCAAGATCAACTCAATACCTACGCAACTGGGAAGAGCAGATTAATTGTGATGTTCTTCAAAGACGGACCTGAAGACGGCGTTTCTGGTGTAGTACTTCCCACATCAGCGCAGAGCAGCCTCGAAAGCGCTGTCTGGAGAGGAAGCGTTACCCAAGCCTGTGTGCCGTCATTATTCAGTTGTTGCCCACAATTCTGTCTCAAACGATTTGGGACTACTGACGAGAGTTCTCATCCACCATATCCCCAGCAGAACCCCAACGAGACCACGACAAAAACGCATCCAGATCGGAAGTCGGTCCTTGAAAGATCGGCTTGGAGCCCGCTGATGTAAGTGAGGAAATTGAAGGCAGTTGGATGGTTTTCAGTAATCAAGTGATCAATGTCCTCGCCTTGAGGCTTTTCATGTTAGTTTGTAACTATCACCGTGTTTACTGGAGCACATAATTGCGGCGGATATGGGTTCCAGAGCTGGCGCCTTGGCTATCATACTGGAAGGTATCAGCAAGTTTCACATATTGTTCCGTTTGCAATGGTATACGGAAGAAAGGCGGAGCCAAATTACAACTAAAGCAAACAGAGTTGTTGATTTAGTGGTGAGAGATATATTCGCGATGCCACAAGAAGATGTCATACACTGCGGAATGGACTGTGACTACAACGTGGGCCTGTCATACTGCCGCATCTTGCCTTGAGAGCAAAAGTCGCCGACGAGCCGCACCATTCTCGTTTCTTTCAGAACCTTTCAGATATGCAGTGGTTGTCTGCCGGTTCTTCTCCCAAGACTTCGGTCGCGGGCAGACTACTGGAACTTTCCAAAACTCTCTGGAGGCTGTGGCGGTCCAGTCGGCAGCCGCATCATTGCAAAAGCAGCCCCCTTTCAGTAAGACATCTCGATTTGCATGAATAGCGAAAACTCTCGCCGTAGAAGGCAGCAGGCATCCTTGTTTCTTTGTCGTCGAGATGACTGTTCGTGTGACAACCGGCGGGTGAAGACGTAGCCTGAGATGGAGATGGCTTCTTCTCACTTTGTAGAGCCCGGGAAAATACTCACCATCGGCACAATAGTGAGTATCAACAACCCATCTCTCTATGTTCTGTGCTCTATGTCATTTCTCTGCTGTTGCTTTGCTTTTCCGTCGCCACCGGATCCGCTCATTTAGGTTTCCAGTATCTCAGACCTTCCGCTCGGGCGATTACCAATCCCAGTACTTGTCGCATGAAGTCTATCGATAAATGCTTCTGTTTTTTCGGCGTATTCGACTGTTCTGTGAATCTGGGCCCGGCCCGCCGGCCCCACTGTTCCTTGTCAAGGTCGTTCGGCGTAACACGCTTGTCATCCTCCACCGTAGGATCCCTCTCACGAGTCGCCAGGCAACCTAAGATCAGGATTCCTCCTACGGCCCATACAGATCGTGCCGCAATGATGGATGCTGCCCGAAAGAAGCGGTTGGTGCAACTACGGTCCCAAAGCCTGCGGCAGCAATGGTCAACAACCCAATGATTTCTGCTGGAGTAGTTGGGACTCCAAAGCCGAGTGTAGAGGCCACGCTGATTATCCTGGTAAGTACTGCCCTCTAAACATCTGCCCTCGGGTGAGTTGAGAATTCTGTCCCAACATTTCCAATTCCGTCCACAGCTAAGTTGAACTATAGGCTTCTGCGGCATGGAGCAGGACGTCCTCATCGTCAGGGACGATGGGGAAACATCGTACCAGAGCAATTGTAGATAATCTGGGTATGGTGCAAGTGACAGAAATGCGCCGAAGAAGGTCATCGGCTGTCATCGGCTGCTATGAAGCTCAGGTTCTCTCCAGAAAGTGCGACGCCATGGTGAGTGTCAGTTATCTGTCCAAACAACAACATCAGTCTCCTTCCCGCAGATTGACACACCGTTAACGACAGCGTTTAAAGAAGGGATCATTAACTACAAGAAGATTGACAGTCTATGCATGGAATCCTCGTTAGTGCAATGGCGATGCAAGTCTTCATTCCTGCGCATCATCCTGGGCAACTTCCGGATGGCGCTTATGGACGACTACAAGCTGTTACAGAGGATCAAGGTGGTAGTTAAACGGAAAGCCACGTCCCTCGAAAATATAGCTTTTGTAGAAGATTAGAGTTTTAACAACCCTAGATCAACCTAGACCATCTTCTACAGTGTCATCAAAGGTAAAGAGAACCAGGGAGAACCATACTAAGTTGATGAATCACATCTTCATGGTCATGCGCCAATACGCCTCTGATGTTGTGGCCTTTCACCGGGTTTATCAAGCTCTATGGGCCCCCATGTCCATTATTTGCTGACCTGGCACAGAAATATCTTGGCGCTGAAGACGGCGACGTTACGAGGGTGAGAGTTGTTGTCGAGAAGTAGCCGCTTGAAATTGTCCCATCCGTGAGACAAAGCCACTATTGCCTACATTATCTCGATATCACAGGGATTATAGATGCCGTGGACGTTCTCAGCATTATGAGTTACGATCTTCACGGTGTATGAGACGCGCGAAATCCCAATAACAGGTCGGCAATGATAAGGATAACGATTCGGCTTCATCAGCTATAGCAATACCCAGGGCCCTTCATTGCTGGTGAAGAATAGGGCCGCTAAAGACCCCTCAACTGGGACGTCATAAGCAACCGTAGACGCTAAATCACCAATTGCGGTGTCACTGAGTACAAAATCGGGTACCAGAAGATCGAAATTCAAAGACTGAAGCTGTCATGAGGCACTCGTCGGAGAAGCAAAGCTTTTCCTGCTGTCCTATTTCGTCGTCTTCAAACAAGGAGAAATGCTGCTGCTACGTGGCCTATCCCCTCTATCAAACCATGTCTCCCGGTTTTGCCCGATTCCCACTATCCCGGCGGGCACACAAGAGTATTGACCCTTTCACAGGAAAGGCGATACCCCGGAGTACATTGAGCGCTATTATGAGACAGGAGATGCTCTCTTGCATCTGCATAAATGGGGCGCTTGCAAGCACTGCGAGCAGGGCCATAAGCCGTATTGCTACCAGACGCTCACTCACCCACCAGGAAAGCGAGTGCTACTTTCCAGGCGAAGGCAAGATCTAAAAGACCAGAGACGAGCCCTTTGCGCTGAAGGGCGAGATTACTCGCGACTATCCCAAGGTTGAATGCCTGTGAAAACTCAGGGGTAAAGTTCTTTAGGAGATGCTGCATGATGACTTCGACATGGAAATCCCTCGTCAGAGACCGCTGGTTGTGGTGCCCAAAGGCGACCGGCATTAAGCCAGCTGCGTCGATGATTACTGCTGGCCCCACACCGAAGTCGCCAATACTTGGGTCTAGTAAAGAAGCGGCAAGACCTGTGGAAGCATCAATCGACGTCCTTTTCGAGCCGTCTGCTGCGCACCTGCTGAAGTCGAAGCCTTGTTTCGCCTAGTCAAGCTGAGGCATCTTTCTCGCAGACCCCCTACTACGAAAATTTCAAGATCATATTTAATCTTAGTGTTGATGAGGCCGTGGTCTGCTACCTGTGAGTTGACAGTCACGGGCGAGACAGTGTGAGTTACGACCCTAATGACGCTGCTTTCAACTCCCGCGTCCTCACCAGTCCAATCGAAATTCAACATAATCAACAAGCGTAAAGGATCTCACTGGCAGTTGTTCAGCTGGAGTCATGCAGAATGAGCGGAGGCACACAGGTGGTTCAGGCGGCTTACCATACTTCCCGTCACAGTCATACAGCAGTCAGTAAGGTCTGCTCGCAGGTAGTCACCTACCATACAAAAGTATAAATGAAAGGTTAGAAGGGGTAGCAGATGCACATAACCATACCTACGGTGCTCACGAAGTAAGGATTGATGCTGTGGCCACTGCGGGCATCAAAATGTCAACTTCTTTCGGTCTTGCCATCATCATGGCTCCGGGGTCCAACATGGATTTGAGCAACTCTTTCATGCACTTTAAGAACAAGACAAGTTATCAGGGACTTGTATCACCACTGAATCTTACTTCTGACTTCTCTACATAGTAACAGAGGATCATTGAGGCTATCCTAACCGTCATACATCTATTACGTTGGATTGGGACCTGTGCACCTTCAAGACCGTCCCCCTTCCTGTTCCCAGCGACGCTTTTACGATCAGTTTTATCGCCATCCGTGACTTAACATGTTTCCTGACACAACCGGACTATCCCATTGATATCAACCGATGGCCCGCAATGCACTTAGTCTCCGTGTTGATCTGCACGCTAGGTTCAGAGCCGGATCGCAATCAAGGGTTGAGTCGAGGCAACGGCGAAGATTGGAAACTGGGACACCCACTAGACCTATCCGCATGACAACCACCGGAAACTAATAAGATTGACCCTGCGAACCGGAAACTTCTCATCCCCGACATCGCATCATCGTATAACGAGTCCTCGATCATGCCTTCGGACCACAACATCCCGAGACTGGCCTTTGGCATCAGGTTCGACAAGCCATGAGAAATCGAAAATGCCGCGATCCCACCTCGAGCTCATTTGTACAGTGCACGGTCGAGTACGAGCCAACCAGGTACGGTGGAAGGAGACTGTGGTTTTGGGTACAAGGTCGCGTCTGAAATCGAACTGGTTGCTAATGCTTCAGCGTCAAGGGAATCCAAGTAAAATCCGCCACTGTACACTTCTGCCCAGGTAAAAGGCCAGAAAGGTTGCGCTGAGCTGGAGCGTCCATATTTTTCCCGTAACCTCTGGACAAGAATATTGTTCCCAGAACCTAGAAAAAGAGTTGGAGTGCGTGGCTGGCTCCAAGGCGATGAGATGTGAGATCTCCCCTTTGCCTGCCAGCCACTCTGGGTTAGCCCGCGAGTCTTTCATCGGTTCAGAGGCACTGAAGTGGGCTGTGATTTATCCCAATGCCATCTCCCTACCAAAGGCCGAGCTGTTCCGAAAAAACAAGCTCTGCCCCAGCAATAGAACCCTCCAAAGTCTTTGCAATGAACTAGGTGTTCCACCAAGAGTGAGAGAGAGCTGCGAGTACATTCAAGGCCTGTTCCCTCAAGGATACCGTCAAGATGGCTTTTCGGGTCATGAAGTTTGTGCTGGTGACGTACGAATTCCTGGATTTGAGCACCATCTCAGGCGGCCGCCCTGAGAACCGCTTGAACAAGGAAGACATCCTGTGTGCTGCGTTTAGCACTGAGATTCAGGAGATGAACGAGGCTCAAACGACGTTCGAAGAAGGGTGCACAGAGCTGAGATACTTTTCACGACATGGATGCCCGTGATTGAGGAGGTTCAGATTAGTACAACTTCGAAACTAGACGACGATACTCGAGAGGTTATTAGAGAAACGATCCAGGTTCTTCTCTCATAGGTGGACAGTTCTCCCAGTGTCGGGAGCACATTTGAAGGTTTTATGTTTTTTTGTTTGTTTTTTCTTTTCTTAACGAGAGGTTATCCAGAACTTATTGATCTATATTTGACCTTCTTAATTACGTGAATAGCTGGATGTGTGGCGTCGTTCTTCAGCAGCCTTCTTGAAATAAATGCGCTCTGCTATTTCTTCTGAAAGACTTGTTGTCCCTTTGCTCTAGTCTCGTTTGTACGGACCTGAACTGCACTTGTGTGCCACCTCACTCACTACAGAAATAGAGTCATCCTTCTTCCCTACTAACTTTTCTTCCGCAGTTTGCCGCCTGGAGGCGCACCTTCTTGACTGCCGTATGACTCTGGCGGGGAAACATGTGGAGGGAGCGTAACAGAAATTTAGTCATCTGCTCATCGCAAAGAGCATCATCCGGATTCAACATAACCTTGAGCCTTCACAATGGATCAATGCGAATTGGATGGTGTCTCTTGTGGATTGATTTTCCTAGCTGCAGCGGGCAGCTCCTTCCGGCTCGGTTCGAAGATTCTCGACATCAACTGGCTGGCCGACCCTCATACCCAGGTATCAATGGTAAAGCCCATAAGAAACAACTCCGCCAGCCGGCGTAGACTTCGGAGCTTAATGCATTTTATGTTCGCCACATGCCGCACGAGCAATTATGAACTCGGCTAGGTGGAGGATGAACTCCAATCCAGTAAGGCCAAAAAGCAACCATCGAAGTCTGGCGCTTTGATGTTTTCTGGATTCATATGTGCTTTCTCAGCTTCCAACGCCTTGCGACAAAGATGATTGGACATATTGTGACTATTCATTATGCAGTATGGTCTCTCATATTTCAATACAGCTGCGCTACATCTTCTCCAAGTCTTGTCTCATCTCATACTGCTAGCCTAAATAACGTCCCACACCCACTTCTGGGCACCCCCCACATTTGGGCACCCCAAAAATGCCTCACCGCCATGAATACCCGCCACCTTCAAACCTACACAACTTTATCAATCTTTATCTAATTGACTTCATTTTTGGTATATAGCTTTATAAGCATCAGATGCCCTCATATTCCGAAGATGACGTCCTACGGGCGCTTGCTGCTATCGCAAACGGTACATCTGTCAAAAAAGCTGCATTTGAGCATGGTGTGCTGCGTTCAACTCTACAGAATCGGATCAGAGGTGTGCAGACGCGAGATATAGCGTTTTCTGATCTGCAAAGGCTTTCTCCAACCCAGGAAAGTCATCTGGCTGAATGGGTTCGAATCCAGGCTGCCCTAGGCCTTCCTCCAACCCATCAGCAACTCAAGGATTTTGCTGAACGCATCCTACAGATCCATGGAGACTCCCAGCCTCTTGGAAAGAACTGGGTGCAGTCTTTTATTAAGAGAAACCCATCTGTAAGGGTCCAAAGAAGCAGAGCAATCGATTCCCAGCGTATCAATGGAGCTTCAACTAATGTAATCAGGCAATGGTTCAAGCACCTCGCCATACCTGAGATCATGGCTATCAAGGCCTCCAATCGATACAATATGGATGAGACTGGTATTCTAGAAGGCAGAGGATCAAATGGGCTTGTCCTTGGATCATCAGAAACTCGTTCTATCCGCAAGAAACAGCCTGGATCGCGTGCTTGGACATCTCTGATCGAGTGTATCTCTGCAACTGGCAAGGCACTGCCTCCACTTGTTATATATAAGGGCAAGAGTGTCCAGCAGCAGTGGTTCCCTCTAGATCTGACGCCATATGAATCCTGGAAGTTCACAGCTACAGAAAATGGGTGGACTTCAGACTCTACAGCTGTTAAGTGGTTAACAGAGGTCTTTATTCCTTCAACCCAGCCAGGGGACCCCTCAGAGGTCAGATTATTGATTTTGGATGGTCATAGAAGCCATGAGACTACTGCTTTTATGTATACATGCTTCAGGAACAAGATATATCTACTGTTCTTGCCAGCACACACGTCACACGTCCTTCAGCCACTTGATCAGTCGGTTTTTGGGCCCCTCAAGGCAGCATACAAGAAGGAGCTTGGATTACTGGCTGAATGGGATGCTGGTACAGTTGTGGGCAAGAGAAACTTCGTTATATGCTATGGCAAGACGCGTAAGGCAGCCCTGACAAGCAAGAACATCATCAGTGGCTGGAAATGGACTGGTTTGTGGCCTGTCAGTATGGCTAGACCCCTCATGAGCCCTCTGCTGCTTGAGAACACATCAACCCCTGCCAAACCAGCTGGTCAGGTCTGCAAAGGGCTCTCTGATGGCAAAGCAAGCGAAAAATGGGCGGCAGATACATCAGCAGTCCTTTGGTCAACCCCCAAGAAGAGGGATGAGCTTCAGGATCAGTTCAGCCTGTTCAGCAAGCTAGATAACGATGAGCATACGCAGCGCCTGCTTTTCCGGAAGGTTCAGAAGGGCTTTGATGAGAAGGCATACTAATTAGCAGTAGCCCAGCGAAAGATTGAGGCACTGCAGGCAGAGGTTGATGCCAGTAGGGCCAGGAAACGGAAGAAGGTCAAAATGAGCCCAAATTCGAAGTTTGCCGATATTGAGGCTATTCGGAGGGCTCAAATAGAGGCGGGCGAACTTGAAAGTAGCACAGATGAATCCAGCGAGTCAGAAAACCCTAGTGATAGCGAAAGTTGCATCGTCGTCGCATCATAATACATATAAATATTGGTTGAAGTTGATGTGTATAAAGGTGAGGGCATCAAAAATGGGGTGCCCAAATGTGGGGGGTGCCCAGAAGTGGGTGTGGGACGTTATAGCGTAGCAGCATTGCTAGTAAGCATGTCCTTATTCAAGCCTTTTTAAAGGCTCGTCTGTGCCCTCTATGCCTGAATTTTGTAGTCGCACCCTAATTCAAATGAACGACCAGAGCTATCAACGAAATAATACCCTGATACCTAACATTCTGCAAACAACATACATTCCCGCCGAATGATCCTTCTCAGAGGCTGAGTTGTTGACAACGTGTTTGTAAACTCTACGGTCCCAAGGCTCGGTCCTCGCGTTCCACTGGATGTAACAGAGACTAGGGGTTAATTGCCTCTCTCCGATATCATGTTGGAGGGACGCCTGGTCAAATAAGTTGCATGAAGACACAATGATTCCAAGCCGCCTATTCTCACTTTCAGCACATGCGAACTCGATATTTCTGACTATTAGGATCTTTCTATCAGTATCCCAAATCTAATACCAAAGGTCGTGCGTATCAACTAACTGTCGCCTGAGAGATTGTTCGTCTGCACTCCCAAATTCCCAACTCCCGTAGCCGTTTCCGGGTAGCATAGGGCCTCCGGTAGTATCTGCTCCCTCTGAAAATGGGAGACTTAGACGCTCAGTTCTGTGAGCATTTCACCACGAACCCGCTTGAAAGCCATTCTAGACCGGGTGCTAAATTACGTCTGAGCCTAGCAAACCCCCCGCACGCGAACGTCGCGCGTCATGAAGGCTATGGGGACACACTACTCGTGCTTTTAAGGTAATTAAAGAGCTTGATGCTGCGATCCATGTCGTTTGCTACAACTCTGACAATACATCATACCACAATCCTTCGGGACCGAGCATCAGTCTCGGACCTCTCCCACCCATCACCTCCGCTCCTGTAAAGAGATACAACACTCCGAACTGTGGTCAAAAGAGTCCCAGGTATATGAACTGACTCAATCAACGCACAGTTAAGTCCAATAACGGCCGGACGACCAACGCGAACCGCAGGAGACTGCACACTCTGTTGGTAGAATAGAATGGCAAGAAGTGTATTAACAGGGCGTTACTTACCATGGCGGCCGAAGACGTCCTCCGCATGGCAACTCCAGCGGTCGCGACTATAGGCACCCACGGTCCTGCGACTGCGAAAGCTCTCAAACACCGTAGAGTTATCTCACGATATATCATCTGCAAATAAAGCGTTATTAAGGCTAATCTGTGTTGCTTCCTCTGTGTAACGATCCTCAAACCAAGCTGGGATTGCTCCCCCGGAAAAATGCCCCTTCTGGTGGCTTCCCTTAGCTGGCCAACATCCACCCTACCCAGAGCGAGCTTCTTGTCATACAATGCATCGCCTGATAGTGCTAGGACACTTCTGTCCCAGCTTTCATCGTGGTTTCTGAAGGCTATGCGGACACATATGAAATCTTTTGGCATGTTCGGGGCCGAATTAAACCTCAGCAAAGTCTTGAGCAACTCCTCTCGAGGATAAAGCTGCAACCCTGGATCTCGCGGACTGTCGCGAATATCCTTGAATACAACCCAGCAAGCTCTCACAATATTCGATTGCTGCATCCCGCTCCTCTAGGTGAGCCGGCCGCGAAATGAAGTTACTACTCATTGAATGCCCGCGCTGAGGAGGAAGCTTGTAATAATGCTGACCCATGCCGCTGATTTGATACCACTCAATTGACGTCTATTGAATGTTGAATCTGGTGAAATACATCGTCAGAAGCCACATCGGTCTTTGATGTAGCCGCGAAGGAGTCCTTGCTTTTCTCTGCAGGATTTTGGCCATGAGATCCTGCCTTGCGCGCTGGTGGGAGACCCGAAGGGCCCCGCGCTTACCTCTCGACCCAAGCACTCAACCTAGCTGCTGAAGCTGCCCTCAAGCCGCCACATGCCCTTCGTACGCAGCCAGAACCTCGATTGTGAACTCACTGTCGCCCTCGTGGGGCCTGGTTCTGGGCTGCTGCACGATGGATGCCTTGGTCAGTGGGATCTGGAGGTTGCGGACAGGCTTCTTGGCTGACGCGGAGCCGGCGGCGTTACCTTTTCGATGCACCAGACGCTGCTCTTGCGCCAAGATACAACCAGGCACCATAATGGTGGTGGAGCTGCCGGGCATGAAGCAGCACAGACCGATCCGCCCCGCCTTGGAAGAGTGGGGCCATCGGGACATCGTGATGATGATATCGGCCCCACACGGTCCCAAAGCGCCGAGATTCACCACGGCCGGATCAAGGAGTGCTTGCCCGTCCGCCCGGAGGCTTTTGAACGTGCTGCGTGGCTGCAGCACGGCCTAATGAGAAATGTGGCGGATTGCCCGAGGACTTTACCCGCCCAGCTGGTCGAGACGGCGGTGATGTTTTCTAGCTGGAAACGCCTCAAGCCCGAATACGAGTTTCCGCAGCCTCTCGCATTCACCGTAATTCGCTCGTAGCCCGCGTTGTCGATGGCGCCACGGCTGCAGGCGATTTGTTTGTTGTTCTCTATTATGTGCGCCTTGCTGATTGTTATCCCGGCGTTCTGGGCGTCATCATCCCCATCGTCACTATTTGTGGAGTCGCGCTGAATTTGGCCTTCTGATAAATTGCCTGTACAAGTATGGTATGCGTGGAGCTCTTCAACGAACGCCGCGAGGGTACTTGCCACTCGCCTCTGTAGAGCGACCACGATGACATCTTTCATTCTTGCGGGGAGGGGTTGATCGCTCGATTCGAAGAAATTGGGGCAGAAATCGGTGAAATATGCATGATGGAGATTTGCGGCAGGCAGGAAAAAAGTGCGTCGCCGCGCCTCCTCCCCTTCTGTTTGACAGCAAGCGCCAGCGAAGGCATTCCCAACGCTTAATGACGATAGCGGGAAAGACATTACGCATGATCCATCTGCGAATAGGAATGAGGAGTTACAAAAAAAAAAAAAAAAAAAAAAAAAATCAAGAAACCCTCCAGGCTGTAGGATTTGAAGAAGCTGCAATAAAGAAGACCGACGTCCATGGCGATGCAATTCCGTCTCCAGAGCAGTCTGCGAGCTCTCAACGTGGAAGCAAACTGATCCAGATCGCAAAAAAACATACAACACCGGGCATTCGCCGGTCGTCACCGACCCGACTACTACTCCAGCCCTCATTGGCTTATCTATGGGAGAGCGGACGGGATCCCGAGTTTTCCAATGGGTATGGTCGTATGTGATTGAGATTGTCCGGAGGTGTGCCTATGTGGGAAGACAAGGCGAACCCTCAAGACCAAATTGGGGGAGAAGGCGCCCGGCTCCAGATTCGATGCCGCGTCATGGCACTGCAGATGAAGAAACGCCCTAAATAAGCATGGCTTCTTCGCCCGTCCATACTTTCGGGCTATTTTCCCGCCCACCAACTCACGTCTCTAACTCATGGTGTTCCTCGTTCAGATGTTCATCCCACTGTTTAAGCATCAACCGCCGGCTTACAGCATGAGTCCAGCTCATTCGATGTGGCCTTAAATGAAGGGAAATGCAAAAGTGTATCTTTATTTGATTGTGCTGGTCGCGTTGAAGAGGCCTTAATCTGGTCTGAGTAAGACAGTAATAGTGAAGCCCCTTTGTTCGGTCTTTTCGTCTTCCTTGCGCTGTCATTCGCTTGATAGTAGGCGTTGTTTGCTCGCCGCAGGGCTACGAAACCAGGTCAGTAATATAGAGGGACAGATAATCCGTCGAAGCATGCAATTGCTCGCAGCTAGACAGAAACCGCAGCTCTTAAGCAGCCTTGAGTTTGTTGTGCTCTAGCACTTCTGCACGACGAGCCTTCTCTAAATAGATGCCAATTATCGCAGCAAAGGGGGCACCCAGGAAAAGCCTGAGGACGGTTGGGGGCAACCTCGTACGATTGTCAGACCTCTGGCTCGATTTGTCAAAGTCACAAGATGTCATTAATTTCCCTTCTTAATTTCGATCGGATCCCCGGTGGTCAGTGCAATGCACAACGCTCTATTGTTCCCTGAAGATGCCTCTGCTCTTGATGTAGATATCTAGCTTTAGCACACGTTGGCATTCGCAATGCCCGCTTGTGCCTTGACGTTCATTTGATAGCCTTTGCTTGTTGCAAAAGATTGTGCTGAACGTTGAAAATTTTGCGGCGTGATACTGCTATCTCAAATGAGCTCTTTCGAATCTGGATCAGTCTTGCCCCCAAAAACTACATATTAAACGAATTTTTCGCCGCTCCTCGTTCGAAAAGCCAAATCCTCAGTCACGAAAAATCTTGAACGCAACTACTTTGCTCAGAAGTGTCTAGATAGTTAAGTGGAGACTTGAGAAACGACAAGAAGGTACTCTCATAAGCATTGAAAACATCACTCCCAATTGACTTCTGCTTTGCACCTTATGACACAACTCTATTGTCCCTAAATATTCACTTATGCCAAATGTATTCCAAGTAGTTGAGGTGAAAAGACGTTTCAAGGTATTTGCGGTCGTCAACCCCTCGTTCTGTCCTAGTTGCTCCTCTGGCTTGTTGCCCACCAGCAAGGTTGGAATTTTCTGTATCATGACGGCATCAGGGATCACAATCGCACAGGTCTCAGGCTGCTAAGTCCATAGATCTAAAAACTTCCTTTCATACACCCCTACGGTTTACAGCGTGATCGATTATGAAGCTGTGCTTTTCGTCATGATATGACTTGAATCATGTCAAAGTCTTTCTCCCTTACATACTCACAATTTGCCTCTGCGAGAAGCAAAAAAAAAAAAAGACTAGAAACCTCCGCCATTACATCTTGCTACTGTTATGGGAACGCAATCACGAACTGTCGATGCTGCAACTACAGACAGTGGATCTCCATAAGCCCAAGCCCAAACTATGGCGGAGGCATACACCCTGCCCAAACTCAGGCTCAGGCCACAGTTTCAACCACGAAATTCATGCAGATTCTACAACATCCATCCACTTTTGCGATACCGTCCGACTAGACGGAACAGTTTCCAACCTGTCCATCCCGCTATCCAGGTTGAGGTGCTCGATCAAGAACGAGACTATGGCGGCGCTCAAGTCCAGCTGCAACTTGACGAATGCGTGAAGCCTGCACTTATCCAAGTACACGAGCAAGATCTCATCAATGGAGTCGTTGTTTGCCACGTCCACGACGCAGATGCAGGATCTGATGTTACTCGCCACCCCGGATCAAGTCACATCCGGGACCATGTCGTCGCTTGTCACCTGGTACGTCTCCATATACATGGAATTTTAAGAGTTGCTGTTTGAGATTGTGTTTGGATTTGATGGAGTGCAGTCAAAGTGCGGCTTCGAGTCCATTCATATCCAACGACCAGATCCTTATTAGGTACAGGGGACGTCCATGAATGTGATCGTGGAGGTAGACCAGGAGAACGCATGGACATGGCCCATGAATGCTGACATGGACCTCACACGTCACCTAGGAGTGACAATCAGCACATGTACTGAAATGGTCGTAGGCCAGGCGGCCGAGAGCTATGCGATGCAGCGGCGCGCACGCGCCCGAGGGCGCGTAGAGCCACCGTAACTACGTAACTCTACGGTTTTAAGGCCTACGATCTTGAAAAAAAAAAAAAAAAGACTCCTCATGTTCTTTTTAGATCTAAAATAAAAAGAATAGGATAAAAAACTTAAACATCCGCTGAGAAATGAGTGAATTATGCCCCCTATCTATGAGGATTGATAATGATGTCTGAGCTAACTTCTCGCCCCTTGAGGGGGCCTAGTAATCTGACCTCTAAACGCCGAAAACGCCGAAAAATCCAGTGGGCCCACTAAACCCCGTTCCAGTACTAGTGCATGAATCTTTCTTCCCTTCTAACTTTTTTCTTCGCAGTTTGCCGCCTGGAGGCGCACCTTATTGACTGCCGTATGACTCTGACGGGGAAACATGTGGAGGGACATCGCGTGCCTCCACTCTGACTAGTGCATGAATAGGACCGTGACTATCTGCTCGACTGAACTACGTTCTCCTTCAGGTCCGTCTTTGGATTTACGTCACAAGCGTCCCACTGCTTTTGTGCGAGGATATTTCAAAGATCGAGAGCGAGCCCAATTACCCGACCAGGGACATGAGATTCAAGTGGGACATGTATAATCCCTCGCTTAGAGACTGGAATGGACATATATGAGCCTGATACTTACTTTTCGTGTCTATGAGAAGCTCGAGCTTGCGATCTGACCCATTAAAATAAATACAAGCGCGTCTGTCTGCTCGATGAAAAGTTAGCTGTCAGCCTGACTTTCAGACAAATTCGAGCCTATAATCACGATGGTGGCCAGGCACAACGTCAACAAGTATATGAATTTCGAGAACCTGACTGCCTGGACACAACTGTAACCGTGATCACACACTAATACACAGGCGAGATGGTGAATAGGTGGACGTAAGACGAATCAGTCAACTCCAAGGCCAGGACTAGACCCTGAGGTAGACTACAAGGATGAGGGCGCGCCAGAATCTGGACACAAGACTGAAGTGGTTGGATATCGTGATCATATTCAACGGTGGATTGCATATGCCCGCCCATAAATGCAGAGGAGCGCCCGTCCAAGACGTTGTCGCAGAGGTACGTCCCGAGCATGAACAACTTGACGAGACAAGTCTTCAACTCAGTCACCCTCGGGTTCAGATTCCTGATAACTCGAATGGGCTCCTGCGCAAGTGTATATGCAAGTTGACGGCCCCGAACGTGTCTGTGACCAGGCGGAATCATTGATGATGCATGACCTGTCGATCCTGATCTTGAACTCGATGAGGCTCAGGTTTGGAGGAGGGAGCAAGGAGCTTACCGTGGCCACAACGGTGCTCTTATCCGTCATCTTGACGCACCTCCTCTCCAGATCCAGAGTGCTGCTCCTGGTGTCAGGTTTTTCGGACAAGTACATCGCCATGACAGTACATATAATTTCAGGCTCAATTGTGGCCATGCCTATATGCTTATGGAAACTTGCACCTCAGGAACATCGGGGGCTTTTGTTCGGCATTGAGTGCCACAAAATCGTCTAGGTTGAAATCATCGACTCCTGCGGGTCCCGATAGGCAGCCCCAGTCAATGTCAAGACCTCTGGCGACATCATGAGCATTGCCAAGCCCCTCTCCGAGTTCGCCACCTCGCAAATGCTCTTATACCAGGCTAGCGACGCGATAAGTGGCATGAATACAGTTTCCATCATGACCACGAATCAGAACACAACGTCTGGCCCGCAGACGACCATGCCTCTGCGCAACTACAAATGTTTAATTTGTCCAGTGGTCCCTGTTTGATTGAATGCAATGATCGCAGTGGGAAAAGGCCAGTCAAGGGCAGAGGAAGTTAAAACAAACGGACGAACTCTTTCGGCGATATCAATCTGCCTCAAACGGCTTTCTAAATGCACAGAAGTAGAGTCTTTGATCTAACGAAGTAGGGCATCACTTGCGGTAATAACTTCATCGTGCGCAACGGAGTGCTTGATAGGTGATGAGTACTCATCACGGCAGCACTGTGATGGCGTTGACCAAAGCGAACGATGTAGTGTTGTGGTAGCGGGCAAAGACAAGGGTAAAAGCCGCAATATTGGTGAGCCATATCAGTCGATTGGGGAACTCCTAGACCGCGACAACGGTTCTTTTCACTTCGAGGGGGTGATGCCATCGGCCGACCTAATGGAGGGGCTTGAGGTTCACAAGCATTGCAAACAGGTCGGGGTAATGGCAAAAAGAATGAATCGTACGGTCCAATTTGAGGCCAGATGCCGTCCCTGCTGGAAGACGGTAACTTCTTCGCGTTTATCCTACCACAGGCCAACGCAATCGTATCAATCCCTCAACCCTCTTCTGCGACGACCTGCAATACGCATGGAATCGCGAATTCGACTCGATTGAGTAGTCAGTGTAAAGGAAATCAAGCATTGCTTTGTTGCCTCAATGCAACACTACTTTTGCTACCGACTTCGCCCGACGCGAATGAGTGTTTCTCACAGTATAAAATGACACCTTATATATGATGTACTCTCGGAGCGAAATGCCCGACTTCCTCTCCGCCAGACCAAACGTGTACAGCAGACACACGAGCCTGAGACAGGTCTTTGGGTGGAATCTGAAGGATGATGTCTTGTCCACCCCGTGTGGTAACAACCTCCTCGTAACAGTGCTGGTCAACCTCTACCACAAGTATCCTCTGCGTATTCTGGGTCCTTTTCATGCAGTGCATGTCGTCCTATACTGGCTTGAATACGGCTTTGGCGTTGATACCAAAGTCCCGCGGGAGATTGAGCACAAATACAACAAGACAATGTCTTGCAGATGCTGTTGACATGCGCAGAAGATGCCCCTGATCGACGTAGCCGTCCATCTCTTCGGCCCAAGCTAGCCCCCTAGAAGGGTGTCTCCTATAAATTCCCGTGATTTCGGCAATTCGTTGACGTCGCGGGGGATACGAATGGCAGGAGGGAAATGCGGTTGAGGGCAGCAGCAACAGCAGCGACAGGCGCGAGTTTCCGCTCCAGAAGTTTCGCCGGAGACGCCGGCCTCAACGTTCATATTGTCTAGTTGGCCTTCAAGTCATGAGAAAGACTGCAGCGAGGACGTCTGAGTGTGTGGGACTTGGCGGACTGCCTTTTTCGTCTGCCGGCCGGGCGGGTGGTCTCAGTAATCCTGCAGCTGGGCTTGGGTCGATGTGATGGTGTCGATGGGGACTGCAGAGCTCAGTCTTGCGTGGCGGGCAAGTTCACGCCAATTTTCGCAAACCGAAACCAGATGTCGCTATGAAACTTGGTCGTCGATATCGCGTTCGCCTCAAGGATGAGATTGTTTCGCCTCAGCAGTCGACCCTCTCTTCAATCGAGCAGCTCGGAAACTTGTTGCATTGTTTCAGGGGACCGACCCCTCTTCAACTCCTCCAGGTGCAAGCTGATCCAAAGTAGAGGCTGTGTTGTTATCCTCAGTACCCTCCGCCGGTATTTGAAGTATCGTAGAAAGAAACCATGGCCAGTACACTGTCTCGGTCCACCAGGTAAGGTATTGAATAACACGGATTACCTTGTTCGCTCCATCGGGTGCAGTGGTAGAGCCTACGGTCTTCTTGGTCCACACGATCTGCATAAATCAGCCATCAGAAGTGGGGCGGAGAATTCAGGGGAACATTAGGTAGGTAGGCTTACTATACTTTTTCCTTCACGCGTGGAAGCCACGAAATGCCAGTCCTCTGCTTAAACAATAAGACCCAGCAAGAAGGGCAGACCTTGCAGGCTGGCCCCATTAATTTACGCAAGGCGATCGAGATATAACCACTGCGCAGTATGCCATATCCTAATTTATAGGTGTGCATCATCCAGGCTACCATCTTGCTGCTTAGACTTAATACTTAACGAGATGGGCTTGTTGTGGAGTTGGAAGTGAGGCGTGTGGTTGATGGTGGTGCCG
This sequence comes from Colletotrichum aenigma, assembly GCF_013390185.1. NCBI lineage: Eukaryota > Fungi > Ascomycota > Sordariomycetes > Glomerellales > Glomerellaceae > Colletotrichum > Colletotrichum aenigma. The sequence continues at coordinate 65,392 of NW_023500920.1, read as the reverse complement.
CCTAACTTATTACGCATGAGATTGATAGCCTCTATAATATTAGGCTGAGATGTTTCCTAAGATGCGGGGTCGACAAAGACGCAAAAGTCGACTATACAAGGCGGCATGCCTTTCATGAGTCCCTGATGTATTACAGCCGTTCTATTAGATAGCGTCAGTATTAGTTGCAGGTCGAGGAAGACAGCACAGCAGTTACTTATGAGGGCGTGAAGTTAACAAGACCATCGTGGACAAGGGCGAGGGGCCGCCGCAAAGATAGAGCAAGTATTCTGAAGTGCACTTTGCAGTCCCAGTCTACTTCGTCAAATCTTTCCTATATGCCATACTGCAAAGCCAGGATGATGGGGTCCACCTTAGCAAAGGAAGGCACAGGTCTATATCGTTTCACCCGTTAGCCCGTTGGTTCGTAAAAGCTTCTTGCGTTGAATTCGACTATGGGATATGACGCGCGTATCACCTCCTGTGCCACAACATCTCATCAGCATAATCTGAATAGAAGCAGCATCAAACGGGGGCGGGAGATAGAGACTACCTACCTTATCGCTGGTAGGGATAATTTCTCTCCCATTTTTAAACCTAGATATGGCGTTGTGGACATCTCGTAAGTCCCGAAGGCCAGGCCTAGCGTCGATATTCTGAATTGTCTTGATAGAATCAAGTAAGAAGAATTTGATTAGGTTCTAGCTGATCTCAGCCGCAGCGTACTGTTTTGTTGGGGACTTAGAGCAACTAGGTCGGGATGACGAGGCTACTGACTTATTGCCATCGCAGGAAACGGAGTCGTCTGGCCGCACGGGAGCACGGGGGGTTTCATCAGGGTTGGACTCAGTGGGCATAAGACGCGGGCGCTTTATTAGGGCGGAGGGATTATCCTAGTCTGCCATTATCGTCCCGATATCTTGCCAGTCAGCTTCAACACTAAAGCTGGTGGCTGCTAGGTGTGAGGAGATGTCGTTATGCTTAGAGTTTGGAGGGGTGGGGGCTTAACTGTTGCGCCTCTTGCGCTTATTAGAAGGTATCGGTGGGGCGTCGCAGGGTGTTTTAGAGGCCTTGGAGATGCTCAGAAGCCACTGCCAAACAGCTTAGGAGTCGCACATGAGTGGAATATAGGTGATGCGAACATACGTGTGGGAAAATACAATAATCGTTATCGAGGTCAAATGCGTTTCCCAAGGCCGGGCTCAGTGTTAACGATTAACCCATATTCACAGATGTGGGTATGAGGTGGTTGCTGGGGTAATGCGGCACGGATAATACTCCATCCGCATTACCCCAGGTCCCGTGTCGGGTGCCACCCAGTGACATTTTGCCAATGACGTATTCACCACGTGATGCTACGGGCCTGTGCATCGGGGGCTCTTGTGGACCGTGCTTCGTCCGCCAACCCACAACGTACCTGATGCGAAAGGCCACACTTGCGACGGTCGCATTGAAGCGTCTACGAGGAAAAACTTCTAATGCGCTGTGTTGGTGTTCCAGTAGTCGCCGTCATTCCATCAGCCGCTGGGCTGTGCGTTTTCGGACGCAGCCAGACTGGTGCGTCTGAGGGCTTCGGGCGCAGCAGTTTGGCTGCGTCCAAGAGACGTGCACTGGCCGCCACAGCCACAGTGGCTCGATGCTGAAAAATATGCGGCCAGAAAATCGGCAGCAGTAACCAATCTCATCCTCATCAGAAAAACGTCACTTGACTTTGGTTGCTGTCTTGAGTAGTTTCATACGTCTACCTGTCTTTGACTGCAGCCGCACCCTTGAACTGTTGGCGAGTGGTAGTTGATCATACATTGGAGACATCAACGCACCATGCCATGCAGCTGCTGCTCCGTAGATGCAAAACGACACTCATGTATGTCGAGCAAGTCATTTCCGAAGGCGATGACGAAAGCTGGCCTGTATTACCATAAGGCCCTTCTTTTTAAGCTTGATTTCAAGATGTCATCTGCAGACTGCAGCCGAGCGGGCCGGTCTTTCGATGCATCGTGGAAGACGCCAAATTGCGGTGATCACGAACGCCCCTGTAGGCGAAGGCGTACGAACAAAGTTACTAAAATGGTGCCAGTCGGCATATTCTGGCTTGTTGCCAACTGCAGGTCGAGGTTTTGACGGACTTGCATCACGTAGGACACCCAACGGTCCCTATGAATTCACAGTCACCCGCATAACCTGATCACCTCGAGAGGACGCTCCGAACGTATTCTTATGAATATTATGGCGAAACCACTGCGAAAATGAACGTTGATTCTCGTCCTTTTCCGGGTATATTAGTCTGGCTCACGATTTGTGGCCTCCAGCTAGCACAGCAAAGACTCCACCGGGCTCTGAATGCGTGGGTTGTTTCCCACCCCGCGCTCAACTGGTGCTTAAACTGATCGATACCGTGATGATTTCATTTTCTTCTGTGCTTTTCTTTCTTACTCAAGGTCCAATTCTTCATGACGTCCCATCCTACGCGCGCTTCTCGGCCCTGAACTTTGGATCTGCCCGCATCGAAGACACAATCACGCCATTTGTTCAAAACAGCGAATGATTAAGGACGTTTTCCGGTCCATAGAAGACTGTTGGGACTGTGCTCAGCAGGAAGGAAGAGATGTTCTCCCGTCATCCGTCGAATCCGGAGAATCTCGCTTACCCTGTTGGTCAGATCGAATGAAGCGCTGCGCTTGCCGTACTCAAAATTCTACTCGGATGTCAATCATGGCTCATGTATGATCGTTCAACTCGAGCTTCCAGGGTTCAAAAGAACGAAAAGCTCTGTATGACAGATCCACGATCCAAGTTTTTGGGAAAACAATACTTCCTTGGGATGAAAGTCGTGCTGGACGATGCAGAGACCACAAGGCGGACGGCGTCGAAGCTTGCAAGACCAAAGTCGGCTGCAGGCCCCAAATCCGAGTCCATATCCCGTCTTTTGTGAGGAATCGGCCATACCCACTAGTCCAGCCCTCGTAGCTGGGTTGATTAAGTCACTTCATGCACGACTGAACAGCTGCTCGGTATTGAAGCAGAGTTATGGATGACGATGAACAGGTCGTGCTAGTGAATGTCTTTCACACCGAAGACTGGTCAGCCTAGAGACTTCCACTGGGGGAAACTGTCTTATTCATATATGAGGATGATTCGGCAACCATAGAGGTCCTCTGACAAAGTCCCATGGCCTTTTCTTCCCGGATGAAAGCACGAAATGCCGTTTGCTTCTTCTTAGACGAGCAAACACAACCTATCGGGTCTCTTACTGGAGACACCGCATCGACCTTCCCGTGAAGCATGATGGCAGGTCATTCTCTGTCAATATATTTGTTACAACATTGTCGATCACTGATGATATTGCTAGTATAGAAGGTAGAAAGGGGTATCTGAGATTGACTGAACGCTGAAAACCAACACGCAGCATGATGACTATGCGGAGTAAGGGGATCATCGCGGCTTCAAATGCAAGCTATTCATATGTATAGGGTTCTTCGCCCATCGTCGAAAGAAAGGCCTTTCATCGAACATATCAACATTTCAGATGGTTGTCAGCGTATCAAAGAAAGATTGAGATTCCTAGATAACTTCAGACCAGTCCTTAATTTGGCTGTGAGAGAGCAAAGTGTTAGCATAAGCGAAATCAGATTGTGGCCATCAGGAGAGTATCTTTGGGGGTTGCCTGGTGACTGTTTGATAGTATACTTAACTAGCCATGATGGAGCAGCCGTTCAACAGGAGCAAGTCGCCGCAAGGAATAAAAGTCAAGAGGTTCTCAAGAGAAGTTTTCCTAAAACGCAGACTTGTGTTGGAGAAGCCGATTGCCGTCCCAAATGTCGAGTATGGTCTTTGAGATATCTGGTATAAAAACATGAACGCTTTGTTTCTGCTACTCTGCATGTCATCTGCTTAATGCTATACTTGAATGTGTTCTTTTGAAATGCGTATCGCAAGCCACCACAGCCACTCAATAACCGACATTCCTATGTCCGCGTATCAATTATCAAGCTTGGCTCCGGACTCAGATATATTGCTTTCTCTGCTGCGTACGTTTGATCCAGCTCATTCTTCAAGGCTGCTTGAGATAACCTGATGCCAAGATCCATACCCCTTCGAGCATGGTTGACCTCAAGCCGTTTTTCGCTCAGAGCCGCCCGCAGCGTGCACCCAACATGAGAGGTAAGACCCGCACGGCCTCGTCCAGAATAGGTTCACCGAGCTTGCAAACGTGCGAAGGATAAGAATCATGATCCTGAAAAAGCTCAGGTCTCCCTCACCCGTGACTGAGGGGCGAAGGTTTGCCGTAGAATTCCCACAGAATTGTTGTTGTTGTTGTTGTTGTTATATTTAACGCCGTGGCGGCAAGGGCGCAGCCGCCTTTGCGGCCAACCTCCCGAGGGGTATATGGCGTGGAGGGTCGCCGGCTCAAGCTATATACTCTACAGTACACGCCTCTTCCTAACGTCCTCCAAATCTTGCGCACCGTGGGCTACTATGTGTTCTATTCGTCCCTAGTTCCCGCTGGTTCCCTAGTTTCGTTGTGGTCTTCCGATCCTCTACGAGGAGGGGGTTGTTACTAAGGTCTAGGTTAAGACCTAGTCCCTAGTACCGCGGGCAGATCTTCTGGAAGAAGTCTGTCACGGAGAGAAAGGCCTGGAAGCCTTCATGATCAGTAATTAGCCCCTTATAGTACTGCTCAAGAGATCCTATAGGCCCTATAGGCTCCTGTGAACTAGAAGGGTGGAGGGTGGGCTACTGAAGCCGCCTCACTAAGGTCTTTCGGCAGTAGACTAGGTGGTCTACTGCCTTTGCCTCCCCGCAGGAGCAGGTAAGTAGTGCTTCTATATGGTTGAAGCGTTGGTGATATTGCTCGAAGTCTCTATGCCCTGAACGGGCTGCCAGGAGATGGTGAAGGATCGCCCGTGGCAGGGTCAGTTCAGGAGGGCAGGCGAGGGAAGCCTTTAGCCCTAGTTAGGTGTGGCAGGACGTTGCCTCTTGCTTCCACCATCTTCTATGCTGGCGGTATATACGCTCTCTAGCAAGCCGTTTAATCCCTGATAGGGTAGCTAGTTAGACCCTAGGGGCTGGCAGGGTTGTGCCCTCCTTAGCTAGGATGTCTGCTTCCTCGTTTCCTTTGATGCCCTGGTGCCCTAGGGACCAGTGGGTTTATATGTTGTATATCCTAACTGCCTCTTGGATCTCAAGGAAGGCAGCTTGTGAGGAGTCTGGGGCCATGCCTTAGATCCCCTGGATAACGCTGGTATTGTCGATACAGATATATATAGGCTGGCCCTAGGAGGTAAGGAGGGCCCGTCGGAGCCCTGCCCTCGCCCCTTCAGCCTCGCCATCAAATACTTCTGCTATTCTGAGGCGTCTGCAGCCCTAGGCTATACGTTTATTCTTACGGTAGATAACAAAGCTAAATCCTGTAGCGCTATCAGGGGCTTTAGAGCTATCTGAGTAGATAATAGTATGCTCTTTTAGCACCATCTTAAGCTAGGCCTGGAAGATCCTAGCTGCTACTTCCTTCGTCTGTGTAACTATAAGGTTATAGGACCCTGGGAGGTATTGCGGCTGTAGAAGTGCTAGCCTTAGGCACTTAGGTAAGAGGCCAGCTGTCCTTTGGAGCCTGGTCTGCTGCCGCCCTGGCTGTAGAAGCCTTGGGACCAAGGGATGTTATTGGTCAACCTTCTGTAGGCGTGTAGCGAAGCGTAGTTGCGCTGCCTCGAGAGCTACCTCTGCTGTAGGTAGGCCAGCATCTCAGATGAGGGCACTGGTTGGTGTGGTCCTCCAGACAGGTAGGATAGCCCTTGCTGCTGCTGTAATAACTCTTCCGACTCTACAGGCTAGACCCTTCTGCCCTGTGCTAACTATAGCTATCTGTGAAGCAGTATTGCTACTAGTACTGTTGTTGCTGCTTAGAGCTGGCTTAGTCAGGCCTGCATACCAGGTTTCCGCTCCATATAAGGCTATCGGGAGGGCGCAAGCAATAGCTGCTTTTTGGACTGCAGCTGCTGGGAGCCCCCCTTTTGTGTTTATAAGGTGCTGTAGGAAATAGGCTACCTTCTTTGCTGCTGCTACCTTTATTCCTACATGGTGTTAGAAGGTGAGTCTTTTGTCAAACCAGACCCCTAACCATCTTATAGGCTTTGTTGAGGCTTTAATAGTCAGGCCTCTCGCTTGGATATCAGGTAGGTTTGTTGTCTGTTTATATTTTCTGCCGAAGTGGATTGCCTCACACTTAGCTAGGTCAAAGGCGACCTTATTTTCTGTTCCCCAGCTGAGGATACTAGTGATCTCCTAGCCTAGGGCTGTAGCGTTCTCTTCTAGCGAGGGGCTAGTAGCTACTAAGCCTATATCATCTGCATAGCTAAATCATAGCTTCTGATTATCAGCTAGGATATCAGCTATATAGAGCAGGAAGAGGATAGGTAACAGCAGAGAGCCTTATGGTAGTCTATAGGATAGAGGGAAGTCCTCTGTAGTAGTATCCTCTAGCCTGACCTGGACTGTTCGGCTAGAGGTGAAGGTGTAGATCAGCTTGATCAGGCTGCTTGGCCAGCCCTACTGCCGTAGCCTGATAATAAGTCGGTTTCATAGGATGGAATCAAACGCCCCCTTGACGTCCATTGTTGCTAGCGTCGCAGTAAGCCCTATATCTAGAGCCCTCTCGATCTCATGGGTTAGACAGGTTGTCAGGTCGACTGCAGCCCTCCCTGGTAAGGCTCCAACCTGCTGTGGGCTGGCGACCCCTTCTAGGATGGTAAGGTAGGCCATCCTTTTTGCTATCAACCGTTCTAAGCCTTTGCCTAAGCAGGATAATAGAGATATCAGGCGCCAGGACCCAGTCTTAGAGAAGTCTGTTTTCCCTGGTTTCTGGATCATAACAACCTCCGCTTTGCAGAAGGGTCTAGGGAAGTAGCCTACCTATACGCAGGCCTGGAAGAGCTGCTGTATAGGCCTAGCTACTAAACCCCAGGTGCATTATAGTAACTTTGTAGTAATCCTATCAGTCCTAGGGGTTGTAGTCTTTGTTAGAGTAGCCTGGCGTACTTCCTCTATACTAACTGTATCCTGCTAGGGTATAAGACGCCTTGTGACCACTAGGATAGCAAAAGGGTTCCCAGGTAGGTCATCTCTAGCGCTAAACCGTTCGAGTAAGGCCTTTCATAAGGCTTAGGCTTTGTCGTAGGTGTTGCTGATCGTCTCTCCTTCTACTATTAGAGGCGGAGCTTTAACTGCTAGGCTTGACTTCCGCCAGCCTATGATCTTATATAGATCTTGGTCTGTCTTAGCCTCTTCAACCTTAGTAGTCCAGTAGGCGCGTTTTGCCCTTCTAACGGTTGTTAAGAAGACCTTTTGTTCCTCTAGGATAGGGGGAGGTATGACCAGCCCAGGTTCTTAGGCCTGTTGGCGCCTAGCCTTAATAGCAGCTTAGTGGGCTACTGAGCATTCTTCTGTCCACCAAGGGGCTCCCCTACCCTGATTAGTCCGTCTCTTGCCTACAGCTTGAATAGCTGTATAGAAGAGGCTGACCAGTTGGGCAGCTAGGGTGTCTAGCTCTGCTGGGCTGGGCAGTTCCCCTAGAGTAGGTAAGGCTGTAGCCCCAGCCTTTACTAGGTCGATCAGCCGTGGTAGGGCTGACTCTGGTACTGAGAGCTGGTTAGCCTAGCGCCCCTGTTCCTAGGCCCTACTCATAGGAATAATTGTTGTGATAGCTTCATGGTCAGCCCCTAGGTGTAGGTGTGGGCTGATATAAGCCTCAGTAAAGGGGATATTTGAGAGGGTTAGGTCGAGGGTATGCCTGTGGGTATAGGTAGGGGCCCCAACCTCCCCAATAAACAGAAGATCGTCGCCTTCCGCCTATTCTGCAATATCGTCTCCTCGATTTCGGCTAGGGGACCCAGGTTCCCATGAGGAGTGGTGGGCGTTAAGGTCCCCAGCAATAAGGGCTCTCTCTGGCGGTTAGTAATCTAGAAGGAGGCTGGTTGCTTAGTTTATAGGCTCATCTGGCGGCCTATATATAATCATAATAGTGAGGTCGCTAACTTTCACCTATAAGATATCTCTTGATTAGGTAGACCTTTGTTGCTGTATTTACAGCCTTAGACCTTTGCGTGTGTAGGTCATAACCCTAGGCCTTATGTCTCTGCTGTTCCAGAAGTCAACTGGTACGTAGGAGTTGAAGCCTGGGTGTGTGTTAATCTGCATCTTATCTCTATAGCCTATCCAGGGTTCCTGGATCAGGACTATATCGATCTGATCTGCCCAGCAGAGCTCTAGAAGAGCTGTATGAGCTGGGCTTCTCTTCCCCACGTTACACTGGGCGACCTGTAATACCTGTGGGGTAGCTATTCTGAGCCTACTGCTCTAAGTCGAGGTTGAGGTGTGTGTAGGCATTAGTCATATTATAATCAGGCTTCTGAGCTACCCTCTGGGCCCTGCTGCTTAGCCTAGGAGGGGTATACTGGGTAGGTAGTAGTGGTAGGTCAGGGTTGTTATTGATATAGACGTCTGCCTCAGCCTCATTCTCATCCTCATCCATACTACTAGAGCTTGCCGTATCGCTAGCGTCTGCTACGGTAATTGAATCCTAGGCAGGGGTAGGGGCGTGTGGTCGCTTTGAGCTGGGCTGGTGGCGTGTTAGGTCTCCGCTGGACCGCTGGTGGTTGTCAGTAGCTTGAGTGCTAGCCTGGCTGTTCTGATAGAGGGCCTCATAAGCCTTCTGTCCAGCCTTATGGATCTGAGAGAGTTCCTTCCGACCTGGGAGGGTAGGGGAGCTGTTAACCACTAGGGGCCTTGCCGGGCAGCCTTTGTGGTTGGCTTGGAAGGGGCTGGCGCAGTTTGCGCACTTCAGTCTGGCTATGCAGGGCCAAGTCTCGTGGGAGCCTGAGGGTCTGCTGCAGTTGCCACAAAGTGGCTGCTGGTTACAATATCAGTTCGAGTGATATCCCTAGCAACCAGGGTCATATCGGGCGATAGTCTTTTTCTTCTGGATAAGCTGAGACCTGCTGCTTTAGTTGAAGAGTCTGAAGGGTAATACTTCTGCAGAGAAGGAGATAATCTAAGAGACTTCGTTTGTGATAGGATTTACGCCAAATTAGGATTAGTAGGCCTAGATAGGCTTACATCCTATCTGTGCAAAGACCTCCTCTTCAACTAGAGTAGCTAGGTCGAGGGCATCCCTATCGATAGTCCATAGCTTAGCAGGGCAGCGTGGGACAACATAGGTGAACCACTTAGTAGGGGTCTTAACCCTATAGGCTCTAAGACTGTCTGCCAGTTTCTGTTTGTCCGTAAGGAGGGCTTGCTGAACCTGCTTATTCAGGGGTCTCAGTAAGTAGCCAGTTGCAATGTGGTAGATATATAGGATATCTGCTAGCTGCAGGCCAAGGGCCTGGCAGACCTTCTGGTGGAGGGCAAAAGGGGCGTGCTTCCTCGCAGCCGTTAGGCCCTCCTCGGGGATGCAGGCAAAGACCTGGAGGTCCTTCTTTGGCTGGGCTAGAGTCTGAGTCTGAGCCTGGGGATAGATTGGGTTTTAGGTGCAGGCTGGGGCTTAGGCTGGGGCTGCAGCTGCAGATTCAGCCGAAGCTACCACCTTAGCCTAATTCCAGCTCGGGGTCGGGGCCGCCGTTCTGTTCCCCATGATCCTTTTCAAGGCTTGAACTACGTAGGTTGTAGCCTCCTTCGCAATCTGCTTCCTAGGCCCCTCAAAGCAAGAGACCACGTTATCTACAGACTGGGCGATAGCCATAAAGACATCCTTTTGGGCTTCGTAGAGCTTAGCCTCTTCACTAAGGGCTGTAAGGACAGCTCCAGCAGCTGTCCCATTCACAGTTGAGGGCCCCTTAGCCGTTAAGGGGGTTGTCGTAGAGGCGTCAGGCTGGCTTCCCACGAGGCTGAGCCGGGCTAGCTGGGCCTCAGTATCGCAGCGGCGTTTAGCCCTTGAGGTTGGGGACGGCTCCAGAGGGGCTCCAGAGCCTCGATCAGGGCCGGTCGAGGAGGCCGGCATCGGTCCAGAGCCTGCCGGAGGCTGCGAGGCCATCGCGGGAGGGCGCTGGAGGCGAGAATTGAAGGGTTTTCCGCTGTTAAGAACTTTGGTGGTATCCCACGTATTACACTAACAGTGGATGCCAAGAAAATTTAGGCGAGAGGGAAGTTGTTCCCACAGAATTGCGTGTCGTACATTTTGAGAATCAAGTAGTATTCATTTATTCTCTTTTTTCTCGGCTCCGCAACGATCGTTCTGCGGATTTAGCATACAGTTATGCAGGCGTTCATTTCGTTAAGATCTACAATTCAGAGGGAACATATGTGCCGAAAAATCAATCACTTTCATTAGTTTCCAGTGCATGATTAGCACTGCTTGGTGTGAGTAAGGCGTTAAAACCATAAAAGTCTTCCACGAGAATCACAAGCCACAGTACGTCCATCGTCAGGCAATTGTAGCCCCCGGCGGTCCTGGTGAGCATGACTTTTACTCCATGCTCGAAATCGGTGGTAAAATCAAGATATTTGTGGCGTCAATGCAGTAACGCAGGCCTGACCCGTACGATCACTCATTAGGGGTGTTTTATCAAAGGTCGTTAGTGGGCTATATAGCTTTTAGTGTGACACCAACACTTGTGTTCCTTTGGCTTGGCGTTCAGCACGATGGAAATGAATGCCGAAGATGCCCAGTCAAGAACTTAGGAGCATTACGTACTTTGAAAACTGGATCAACGGAATGCGGTCGCTCAATCGTAAGACAACATCATCATCAACTCGATCTGATGAGGGCATTTGTCTGTGCCGGCCAGTTCACCTCAGACTTTGCAAAGACGAAAACTTGATGCAGAGATAATGACAAGGCCTGGTGTGAAGTTATCTAGCCATTGCCGCTGACAAAGACAGACTAGGGTGGCCCATCTTCCGTGGCAAGGCTCCGAACATGTATCGATGTGGTCAGCCCAGCGAGGAGGCCGAGACTCATTTGGCGGCCAACCCGGCAATGAAGTTGGCTTTCTTTGCATGTCTAATATCACAAGCAAAAATGAGGCGGCCAAGTGGCTGGCTCCCTGCGCCGTCCCCTACAGAAAGAAATCGGCCCTCCATTCCCGTTGTGGACAGGCTTGTCCTTCATCGCTACTCGATGCGGGGCCTTTGTTTTTGCCTCCGATCCCAACGTCGTTCAAAGCCCATGCAAAGATTTGTCGCAAATGTGCGCCAGTATCCCCACGGCCGTAGTCACCAGTCGTCTTGCGGGCGCTACAGACTCAACAGACACATCTCCTGCCCCGCCTCATGGTCCATTGGACATTGGGCAGAATTATACCCGCATGACGGTATTTCTCACGACCCAAACTCCGGGGATTTGCTACTCTTTTATGCATGCGTGTCAGACTTGATTTGATGTCCCCGTCAATATCTGCAAAAACATGCAGTCTAACTCAACTTACTCAATTTTCAACAGCTTGGTTCACCAAAAGTCGCAAGCTGGACCCAATGTTCAAAAGAATCCACGTATCTCCAGAACCCAGGCGGAAGTACCGCTTCAACTATTTTTTGAGTCCCAGAAGTTTGCGCAAACCGACGATGTAACGGTCGGGCCTGTGACAGCCGTGGTGAGGATTATTCTCGCTGCATTCCGCCGTTTCTCTTGTCAGGCCTCGCTCTGTCCGTACTCAGATCGCTCGGGCAAAAACATAGATGGTCTCCACTACGTCTGCAACACCTTGCTCGAATATCTTGTCACATGCGGCAAAGTACAGGTATTTCTTTCGCCGGCACCATTATTCCAAGTCCCAAGATCTGCCTCCACGAGGGCAGTGACATAGAGTATTCTTCTGCTTCCCGTGGGAGCACAAGAACCACAATTTTCCTCTAGGTTGAGTCAACGGTGGAGGCCCCGATTGGTCGGCATGGGAGCCTTCTTCGACCCTTGCCGTGGAACTCTCTCGTTTGGTTTGGCCAGAAATTGGTAGAGTCCATATTGCGGCAAAGTTGGGAGTTCTAACAGAGGCTTCATGTCAGTTTGATATGATTGGTCCCTTCCAGAAGGGGCAAGCTACGATGTAGTGTACCAGCAGCTCCGGGGTCAATTGCCCACTCCCATGTAATTTTGCCCCTCACCAGGACAATTCCAATAGCATCGCCAGCACAGTGCTCGTCAATAACCCAATCTTGTTTTGATAGCAGCCGACCCGATTATTCCCGCCACCTGCCCAACATACGACTGGGACGTCGTCAAGCTGTCACGTTGTCTCAGCCGTCAAGTCATCCTAGGCCCACTACACCTTAGGAACAGCATCATTCAGACCGGTAGTACTGTTGAACTCAGCGAGCCGGGTTCACCTCCACGGCCACCCGCCAGACAATCTGTTGGATGGCACATTGTTGAGATCGCAGATTACTTGATGTGCCAACAAAGAATCAACTTTTCTCGGCGAAATTCCACAGAAACTTGTTGATGACCGTCTCTGCCTGTTCTCAGCCGCTCCTTAACCGCCTTCAACCGCGCCCAACTGCTTCCTACCATCCTCAATATTTCGCTGCTACATCTCATCCAAGCGGTCCTTGAGTTTTACTTGATTTCTCTTCACCGGTATCGGCCCATTCTTCGCCCACTCTGATCAATTACTGACCCCTCCCTGAAGTTAGTTGCTGGGCTCTCCACTAGTCTTCGGCGCTTTCAGCTTGTCCTATAACATGTTCCTTTGCGAGCTCGCGTAGACTGCAGGCTAAGCGGATCCGAATGGATGCAGAAGTAATATGAAGTAATATGAGAAAGACATCATTACTTTGTTCTGGAACGTACCAGCCGGGACTCTCAGAGTTGAAGAGCTTGTTCTGCACCGGTTCAATAAGTCGCCCATTCCGTCGCCAACGCGATTTCAGGCAATTGCTCATTGGAATTTTCATCTGGGACTCATGATGGTTATTGACTGTGATCTTCAGACCTCCTTGACAACTTATCTGGCTTGGCCCGAGCATGGCAAGGGGAGACTAGTATTGTCCGTCATCGCCTTGCCCATCCTCCTAACTTCCAAACCAACCACGCTTAGACAGACTCTTCTGGTGATAAGCCAGTCAATAGTAGCAGACCATGCATCTGAATGAAACTTGCCGTTATCAATGGCGTTGCCCGAATTGCTTAGCGTTGCGTAACTCCTCGAGCATTACGCCAAGCAGTTTTAGAGAAGGGAAGTACCGGACTTCGCGCGGGATTTCCAATCTTTACGAACGAGGGGTAGCCTGGCTAATCAGTTAGCCACGTCCCAACACGGTGCAGTTGCAAGGCTCAGGTTGTCGGCTCATGGAAAGATCTCCACGCATCAATGGGATCGTTATTTGGAAGACGCATCTTCCGGACGTCTACTTGTCAGTGAGAACGAGAGGAACACATACGGTATGGGCAGTATGGGCATGGTACACATAAGTCGCAATGTAGGTAATGAGCAGTATTTGGAAGCTTGAGGTGCAGTCCGAATCTAGCTTTCGACGAATGTTGCTGTAACTCGAAGCTATTCCGGACAATCATGATGTGCCTTTCTGAGCATTTGCCTTCAGTTTGGAATGGTTACTTGGTTCTCGCGAGTTAAACTCGAAAACATATGTTCTCTGATGGCTGCCTCTGTAGGGCCCCAATATGCATCTGATAGAGCCTTCGCTGAGCCTTGGCTGTCAAGGACAACACACACTAGGCCAGCTTTCACTTCTTTTGGATTATGATCCACCACTCCTGATGGGCCGGAAGGTGGCTGTTCCTGCGTGCGGCTTACCATTGACAGCAATATTGGGAACACCGATAACAATCCTGGCTCAGTAAAGGCTCATACCGGCAACCCCGGTATCAACGGCCCCGCCCGACTTGCAGGCAGTTTAAGATTTCGTTCCATACCAATGCACAACTTTAGGCATATATCATTCAGCTCTCTTTTAAAGCAACCTTTGTGGCGGCTGATTGGGTTATGTTTGAAGTTATCTACTGGACCATTTGATGATCGGCAAAGATCTTCCTTTCTGATAGGACACTATGCAATGCCGCACGTTTGTAGCAATAGTGAGCAAGATGTTCTAGCGCTAATTGGAAGTAAATGATACTCCTAGACCAAGATGTCCCCTATATTCTCGGTCGACGTCTTCACCGACTAGTGAATATCTTTTTGGAAATCAAGTGACGCCCATGGGGGTTTTCGAATCTGGAGCAAATCACAACCATCCATCCTGAGTTGATGAGACAACTGCGACAGATAGATATTAGTTTGAAGCTTTCTGAACATATAGATGCTGTTCTTGAATAGAAGTGACATTCCTTGGCTGGGTTTACAACTTGAAACACTATTTATCAACTTCCTCGACGCCATGCCATCCACTCTCTACATCCCATGAATGCTTTCTCTCACCGCTTGATATATGACTTATGTGTTTCTAGGTGGATCATTCAGCCCTGCTGGGTGTTGTGTGACTTGCAGACTCTTCAGCCTGTAGGTGCCGAAGCACTTGTAGAATTCCTGCTCATGTCTATCACTATCTTCACTTGGTCTTCGCTCGCTTGTTTCCCTGCTACGTTGTTCTTATCTGCAATTGATCTTTTTGGCCTGCCGACTCCCCGTATCTTGTTCTTTCCCTCAACATCAACGGTCTTGGTGAGATCCATTTTGCTTCGAGATCACCAATACCTCCCCTAGGGGCACGTACGAAAAGAACTTTGGGGTTTTATGATATATTGTTGGTCTACAGCCGCACTCTGAAGCCCGCTGGACGCAGAGCAGCTTTTCTGATGATATGCTCATGTAAGCTATGAGATCCTCGGTGGGCCGGTTGGCTGGTAGGAATGAAGCTTGACTGTTGAATTCATATCAAAATTTCCGCAAAAATATAATCTAAGTCGCAAGGAGTTTCGTTGGGTCGCAAAACACTTGTGTTTCAACGAATCTGTGAAATGGCTTGCTTCTGTGAAGATGGACCTCAACTGAGACATCGGCAGTCTTAGAATTAACTCGGCCTTGGGCGGTGTTGAGGGATGAGCTGGTTGAGGTAGTCTTCAACACAACAGGCGGCTTCATAGTCTCACGAAGACGCCCAATACACATTTGACTTGTATGCAGGTTAAGGATCCAAATGGCTGTGCGTGACATTAGCTGCCAGGCGTCAGGTCATACTCGAGCTTTGAGAGTTCGCTGAGGGAGGAGCAAACTGGCTTGCTGGGGCTCACATGCTGATTGAAAGACTTGACTTTTCCGCACCAGTATGGGATTCAAGAGCGGCAGAGCATTCAGAGAAGGACCATGATTCTTGTTCTTTGGGGCAGCAGAACTGGGAGCAATCACTGGGAAGCTCTTTCGGGCATCACTTGTTTGCTCAGATATCGTGCTGGCCGTGCACTTACCCGTGACCAGGGGCATTTGAGGTGAAATCCCAGGCATGAAGCATCCAGGAACCCTGATCAAATTAGACATCTGAGTGTGCACTTCCGCGCTGGGCGCCTTCAGTAGAAAGCCAGTCATCACTGTCTCGCAAGGCCAGATTGCGTGTTTAGATGGCCCGCACCGGTCTCATGACAGTCTCATGACTTCTCTAAGGTTCATTACTGACTGATTGCTAGGTTTTGTTTAATTCGGCATGTGAATTGAAGCTTGGTTAGATCCCTGTTCTGGATTTGGGACGATGCGAGCGACTCAAGCATGCAACTATGGTTTCCAACGAGATGAGCAAATGAAAGTCATGATCACAACCAGCGAGCAATGATGCAGAGAAATGAATTCATTCCAAAAGGAAATAGTCACTGTTCAAAATTTTCCTTCTCCCACTGAGGTCATCCGCCTTCACTTAGATCATGCCACAACTCTGAAAGACCGCTCTTGAGATGCGCCACATAAATGTAGCATCGTCCCGCAAGCACCCCATTTCACCCCGCATTCCTGATGAACGACCCGGGAGAAGGCAGCCTCTGAGATGATACTCCCCTCTTTGACATTGCCCTCCCTAGTCAAGCGACTTCCGAGGCCTTCGACGCTTCTTCTGCGGAGCGTAAGATGGCTTGGCCTCGGATCGCTTGCGGGGTCGGCCGCGTCCGCGCTTGAGGGTCACCTGAATGTCTTCCTCGCCCTTGTCGCCCTTCTTGTCTGTAATCCTCCTTGTGGAGCCCCCAGTACGTGGACTGAGTGCTTCCATCTCGGCTTCAAGGGACTCGTGACCTTGGCGGACATGGTTGTGTAAGATCTTGCCCTCCTTCATGAGTCCCCCGAGCATTGCATTGTTTAATCCAACTTGAGATTTTAGTTCGTTGTACTCGGCAGTGCGGGTGCTTAGCAACTTCTTGAGCTTTGCTGACTTCTACTTCTCCGCCTTCAGCTTGCTCTTGAGGTCTCTGACCTGACGCAAGAGGGCATCATCGACATGGGACTCGTCATGCTGAATCCTTTCTTCTGGGGTTGTATCGTCTGCTGTGTTTGCGTATTGGTTATGCATCTCTATGTGACTGCCAGAAAGTAAGAGACAGGATGGCGGCAGCGTGTGGCGGTGTGAGGTGGAGGAAGGTGAGAGGTTTGGAGAGACTTGCAGACGTACAATCGGCACCGGTCTTGGAAATAGAATGCCCTGTTTGGGAGCTGAGGTGAGATCGAAAGGTATGGAAAGGGTTGGAGTAGCTGGGTCAAGTCTAAGATAGTGTGCAGGATTAGCCAGTGTGCACAGCGACGTGCATCCCCATCGACTGTGCAAAGTGGGCAGCGTGCACGACTAAGGCCCCACATCTAAGCTTTAGGACCACTGTGACGTGACCGGGGGGACGTGGAGCGCCACAGTCATCGCCTGCGCCCCGCCACACGCGCCACAGCGAGTGTAAGTCCGTTCAACTCCCTAGCTTCAGCGTCATGTTCGCATGCAGCGACACCTCATTGAACACACATCGCACAGGCGTCCAATTCTACATAATGGTATGTTGGCCTTCTGGCTTTTGGGTGTTTGCAGGAGGCATTCCCAAAGCCCCATGAGAATAATTGAGATGATCTAACAGCCCGAGATAGAGAACAGTTCGCGAAGATGACATTCGGATTCAGTCAGGGAGTGCACAGTGACGAGTATCATTCACCAAAGAGGGAGCGCAGGTTGGAGATCATGAGTTATTGGAATAAGAAGCGAGCACAGTAAAAGCCAAGTATCTTCACCAGCGAAGGCATGCAACGCACAGAACTAGTCTGTAGAAACCAGCCGGCCGTTGGTGCAATGCGCAGCCCCGCAGCAAAGTATGACACGGGCCAACTACTCGATGCAAGCGGCAGAAGGCCAGGGAAGAAACACCGCAGGTTTCCGACCGCAAAGGAAGGACATGAAAACCAGACCGTCTATCGACCATCCTGGC
Organism: Colletotrichum aenigma; assembly: GCF_013390185.1. Classification (NCBI taxonomy): domain Eukaryota; kingdom Fungi; phylum Ascomycota; class Sordariomycetes; order Glomerellales; family Glomerellaceae; genus Colletotrichum; species Colletotrichum aenigma. The sequence goes on along the minus strand of NW_023500920.1, from coordinate 48,087 downwards.
CGCGCCAGAATGCCGTGGTCTCACGAACCCACCAATCCAGGTCAGCCCGGGACCGGCGGGCCTCTTGCCGTCCCAGGGCCTCCAGCTCCTCGATCGCCAAGGACATCTCTCTGCCCGACGGCACGTACAAGTACGTCCTGACGAGCCGTTCGGCTTTGCCCCCGCCGCTTTCCGTGACCCACGGCGTCCCACGCCACCATGGTCGTGCCGCATCTACATTGCTGCGCTCCCTCAATGTCGGCGGGAGATCGGCAGCAAGCAGGCTTTCGGTGTAGTTGCCCAGAGCCTCCAGGTCTCGTACAACGCCATTGACCTTTTCGCGAGCGAAAGCCATGGCCCATAGGAGCGCTGTGCATGTGTAATGCAACGGTACGATGTTGTTGTAAGCGGTTGCTACCCTTGCGACCGTCTTGTTGGCAGAGGCGGGGGGCGGGGGCGCCCGGGGCTTCCAGGACCAGAGGGAGAGGGGGCGGGGCTTGTCCTTGTCTTGCGGGGGATCTCGCTGAGCTTCGATAGCGGAGAGGATGTTCTCGTCGTCGCAGAGGATAGCAAGCAACAGACTAAGATGCGTGACGATGGTCGAGGTCGCATTTTCGATGGCCTCGATGGCGTGCGAACCATCGTAAATGGCGGCAGGGAATAGCGGCAGCTCCTCCAAGCCAGCAGACCACGGGTCCCGATGTCGATGTCTGCGAAAACAGGCACTGCTGAGCTCCCGCAGGAATGTCTGGGCAGTCGCATTGTAGAACAAGACTGGCTCGGTAGTCTCTGTACCGCTATCATCCCTCATCATGCCACCCTCAGGGAGCCCAGGAGCAAGACCTTCCATCGGCAGCTCTTGCACGGCCATGGCCAGTTGAAGGGTGGCCAGCGTAAATGTGGCGGGCCATGATGACAAGAGAATGGCGGTGGCTTGGGCCCAAAGGGACGGCAGCTCCAATCCAGCGGTGGAGATTGTTTGGCACAGGAGGCTGAGGTCTTGCTTGAGGGGAAAGCGTGTCGACGTGGCCCAGCTGGATACAGCGTTGCACAGCGAGGAGGAGACGAGAGCAATGTCGGCGATGAAGACGGAGACCGTCACGTTCCGAGGCTGCCGAGGGACGCCATGGGCGCGAACGTGAGGGTAGACGATGTAATGTTTGTGGACAATGTCTTGAGTGCCGACGATGAGGGGCAGAGGCGCGTCGATGTGATTGCGCAGGAGGGAGGATAGTTGGTCGAGGATAGCAAGCGGCGCATGACGTACGACGACGGTGGTGTCGGCTGTGTGCGGAGACGACGAGCGAGAAGGCGATCGTCGTGACAAGGGCCCGGCGGGCAACAGCTGCTGCAGAAGCGGCAGCGAAACCGACACGAACAGCATCAGCAGCAGCAGCAAGGCGATAGCGGAGGTCCGGCTGAATATCGAGGCCCAACGAGCTGGCACCGGGGGGCATGCTGGAGGCGGAAAGAGATTGATGGGTTCGTCGACGACGCAAATGTGCTGGAACGATCGCGCAAGATCATCAACATCGGTATCTCCGTCGTCGTCGTATTTGGGATCGGGGACATGGAGATCGGTGTCTGCTGGGACGAGGTTGCGTACGATTCGGTTGGCGCAGACAAGAATTCCCAGAGGAGCGTCGGGGGATGACTTGAAGCCATGTTGGAAGGTGAGGTTGATGCTCTGTGTCAAAGGAGAGGTTGGACAGGTATCGGCTTTGGGGTAAAGACTCGAGCTGCGGTCTGAGTTGGCGTACGATCTCTTGGGCTGAGACTGAGGTTACGACTCGGCGGCATCAGAAGGGGGGAATCGGACGGCGAAGCGGAGTATTGTGGTTGGCTGTGGACGCGTCAAGCCATCGGGGTCGTCGAGCTGACCATCTTGGGGTTTGGGGTCGCAAGCAGGGCCGTCAGACATGTCGCGTTGGGGGAATTAGCCGGAAGGCGTGGAGAGGACAGGATGCAGACGAATGCATTATCAGGTCAATGGCAAAGGAGATGGGGGCCAGAACAGGCAGGTATCGGAGCGTGCCATGGTGTCGAATTGGCAAAAGAACAGGAAACCATTGTTTATTTGTTTGCTGTTGGGTAGGCTGGCGCGCATCGTATTTTTGGATTGTTGGTTCATTGTGGTTGCGGCTCCTTGCATTGTGCCGCGGCTGAGGTGTGGGGCCTTTTGCTGCTTGATGTCTGCTCAGTGTCGGTGCGGTGACACTGATGGATGCAACTGAATTGACGGCTCACCTGGCTGAATTGACCGTCATCCCCTGCTTACTTAACGGCGTCATGTGACAGGTCCGCAGGGTCACGTGTAGCTGTCGCACAGACCAAGTGATTTGCTCCCTGAAACGAAGTGAAGAATTACCTAAGCTGCATCTACCAGCTGCTTGCCACAGCCACCCAAGTCATCTCTCAGGCGACTCAGCCCCCTGTTCAAGCCTCAGCCACACCACTGAGCCACACACACATTGCTACCGCATGTGACGTCACCCGCAAGATGGACCCGACTCGACACGACACCGCGACACAACACCACGACATGACTCTCGTGGACAATCAAGCCTCAGCCAGACTGCTGAGCCACATGCTTGAAGAATGATTGACGCACATGCGCCGAACGATTCCACGCCGCCTCTCGTCTTTCTTCTGCCCACTTAAATGCCGCCTCTTTCGCGACCATGTCGTTGTGCCGACCTTGGTGCAACTCGACCGAAGCTCTCCACGCATCATACAAGCCATTCCGCTCCTCCTTGATCTCCCTCCGTCCGAGGTTGAGCCGCGCCACGCCCGAAATCACTCCCGCTATGTCGCCTGCCGCTGCTCTGTGAGCCGCTTCGTTGGCGTTCTCGAGCATCTTCTTCTGCGCATCAGTCAGAGATCGCGTGCTCAGCCGGCCCCGGCCCTGGCCCTGGTCGCCATCCGTCGGCGCTGCACCCAGAGCTTCGAACACCTGCAAAGTTGCCCCGCGCAGACGTCGGTCAGCTTCAGCCACGTCCTCCTCGGCCGCCGACATCGCGCCCTCGGCTTCCTTGCAGTTCTTCTCTGCCTCGCGGAACACTCCGTGTGCGAGAGATGCTGCCTTCCGGCTCATGAGCCAGTTGTGGTACTCCTTCGGGATCATGTTGTATTCCTTCTTCACCTTCACAAGGTCCATTTCGAGTCTCTTGAGCTCTCTCTCCTCAGCCTCCTCCTCAGGGGTCATCTTATTGGTGATCGAAGGCTGAGTGGCGGAAGGCCGAGCAGCGGTAGGCCGAGTGGCGGGGGACTGAGTGATAGCCGGCGTAGCAGCCTGGCGTCCGGATGGTTTTCCAGACTCCCACCAAGGTGGCGATGAACAAAGGGGAGAAGCAGACAGGCGTTCCCGCTCATTGAGCATGGCGGTCGAGTCGAGACTGGATGGTGATGGTGCGACTGCGGCATTGTTGGTCTTCGTTGCGGCTGCATCGCTGCTGCTTCCAAGCTCTGTCTCCGCCGCCTTTCCGTCTGAGCCAAGACCATGCGCTTCGGTGGCACCGCTTGTCGCCGCGTCTTGGTCGGGGCTAGGGTCCGAGGCTGGCAGTGGCTTGTCCTCGGCGAAACATCTCCTCACGTACACCAGCTGTGTGGTGAGGGACCGGGAGTTCCACCACTTGTCGTCGAAAGAGTCCTCACCCTCCGGGGCCGTCTCCCAGCCATCATCGCCAACCAAGGAGTCGATCATCTTGAGCATCTCGTCGGTGAAGAGATGGATGTTGGACTGCTCACCGTCCGGCTGATCTGCGAGATGCTTGTGGAAGCGACGGAGCATCCGGCACCGCTGGGCTCGGTCGACCCGGGGCCGGCTCTGGCTTCGGCTTCGGCTCCGCGATGGTGGCATGGTCTGTTGCTCGTGTCAGTCAGTCTCCAACGCAAAGCCTGCGCGTCATGCTCGGAAATGATGCGTTTGTACAGATCTTGACATACCACGTAGTGCACCGGCCCAACTTTCGTCTTGAACAGCGCCATGGTGCGTTGCAGAGGGGATTGTCGAGGATGTCTTGGGGTCGGAGATGGTGCAAACGGGTTGAGGATTAACGTAGGTAGGGTGGAAGAGAAACACCGGAGCAAAACATCATGGCCAAGGGGAAACCATCTCGGAAGCTGGTGCTGAAACTCCAAGTCGCAAAGTGCTGTTAGCACTGTGTAGATTGACCGTGAGGCGGCCTTTACCACAGCGTCACAATATGAAGCTACCTACGGCTTGGGTCCCGCTGGGGCGCCGGCGCCGGCGGCGGGACCTCACCCACTCGACGGACTACAAACCACCACCACCAGAACCCTCCTGCTATCCGCAGCAGTCTTTTTGGCTTGCCCTCCTTCCGATCCTTTTTTTTTTTTTTTTTTTTTTTTTTTAAATGGTACTGGTGGTGGTGGTGTTGGTGGTCTGCACAGCAGAACCACCCTCCATCGCACAAGTCGTGTGTACATCGCATCCACAAACCTGGACCGCCACGGCCGGGCAGACAGGACGAATCCGTGTTTGTGAATGCGACATACGCAGGCAGGACTTGCAAGATAGAGCTAAATACATGAAACATCCCATCTTCCCGACATGGCCAGCATGTCTCCTGACATCCCGAGCTCGACCTGCGAGCCGTTGTATCCAGTATAACCACAACACCACACGGCACGCCCAAATGGGTGTGTTCGACCAGCGAAACCAAACACCCAACACCCTGAGCCACAAAACTACCCATCTCAGCATGTCTGAAGGCCCGACCAGCGAGCCACAAAGCAGACACACCAACAGAACCCAAGGTTGGATTTGAACATAGGACGAGGGGGGCAGAGTGCGGTCAGCTCCGACGACAACACGGTGCCCGGTCCGTGCGCCATCATTGCCAAGCCGCAACCTGCTCCCGCTCCCGCTTCCGCATCCGCGTCCACACCCAAGAGCTGAGATGATGATGACCGAATGGAGGAAAGTGTGTGAAGGTGGAAATGTGTGGTTGGGTCGCGCATGAGCACGGCTTTGAGTCTCCGTGTGAAGTGAGAGACAGTGGAGCGATCGATGTTCGCGGTGGATCGTGAAGCTGCTATGAGCAAAGGGCTCGCGGGGTGGAGTGGGGGCCGAGCATGGTAGGCAGTTGGCGCAAGAGCAGGGAAGAGACAAGATGAGCGGCGATGGGTGACTGAGCCCTATGTGAGAACGGCTTTGAGTTGTGTGTGTGTGTGTGTGTGTTTTCCCGGTTGCCATGGCGGGTGACGGGGAGTGAAGGCGCCGAAGAGATGTTCGGGTTGCATTGCGATTGATCGCGGAGTTGCCGATGGGCATGCCGCCTGTGGAATGGCTCCTCTCGGGGTGTTGTTTTGACAACTGCGCCGCTGCAAGATACGATCAGCGACAGCTCTGTTCATCTGTTCTATTGAATTCTTACCATGAGTGTTGCAGCAGCAAGCGCGGAAGAGCGACGGCTCTCCTGAAAATCCCCGGGTGGATCCCGACGGGACGGAGATGAAAGTGGAGAACTGGGCCCGGTTGCCGTGGCCGCGCGCGGTGCCAAAGGAGCATCCGTCTTGTCCGAGCCCTTGACTCGAAATGAAGTAGCATGAGTGAAGTGGCCTTGCTTTGTGCTTGTTTTGGTTTCATGGAGTGGTCTACCATCAAGAGAAACGATGGAATTTGTGATTCATGATCGAAGGAAGAGATGAGAATGAGATACGGTTTCGTCAGAAAGCCCGGGCGCCATGCTCTTTTACGCAACACCACGCCCTTTTGTTGCGGCTCAAACCATGTGATGGAGTCTGTCATCTACGTCTATCATGCCTCTTGACAGTCACATTTGTCTTGGAAATCTGCGACACATCTCATGAACACCAGACCAACCCAACCCAACGCGACCAGCGAGACATTCTGATCATGGTGTTCAGCGCCTGAGATGACGTGTTGCCTTTCGGGGCCTGTGCTTTCAATGTGTCTTGGAGAATTCTGAGATGTGAGACTGAGGGGGCATCATGGCCTTCAAGCAAGACACGCTCCAATTGCCTCCTGCGCTCTGGCCACGGCAAACGAACCGCTCTTACGCGCCCCGACCGCGTTTCCCCCGTACGCGAGCTGTTCTCATCATCCTCCGTCGCCCACGAAATGAGCGAGCACTCGTGTTGGTCTTTCCTCCGCGCGCATCTCCCCTTTCGAATCATTCTCATCATTTGGGATCGATGCATCTTGCTGGATATCCATCCAAGAGAACTCCTGTTTTTTCTCTTCCATCTTTCCTTTGGCTGGGGAAACAACGGCCTGCACTCGAACCTCTCCGCAGCCTTCACCGCCAGTTCCATTGTCTCAACCAGGCACCAAACGTCATGTCGTTTCCTGGTGGCCCCTCCTATGTTGAAACCGAATTCTCCAAGGCCTTCTCCGCAGCCACGGACCCCGACCTCAGCAACTTCACCGCCACTTACCGAGAGCGCCTTTGCCAACAGGCCCTTGTCGCAGATGCAGGCCAACAAGACCGGTATCAGATCTGCTTGAAACAACTTCCACTATCGAACATCATTCCTCAGGAGCTTGAACACCTCGCCAGCGCCTCCCGGCAGCAACCCTCCGTCCGCGATGTCAACTCCGGAGACCTCCACGACCCCAGCGAAGACGACACCGCAAGCCGCGCCACCACGACCGAAACATACATGGACCTTGCGCAGGGCACCCGCCAGATCTTGTCTCACCAGCAAAAGATCGTCAGGAACTTCGCGCAGAACCTGCATGCCCCGTCGTCGCCTCTGTCCTACCGGAATCCGCCCCAGACGCCTCACACCCCCACCCGTCCCCCACGATCGGTGCCCTCCCAGCTTCCCCCAGCCGCGCGGGCCCTGTCCGACATGACAAGCGTTGTCCCCTCTCGTCACACCACTCCTGTGCCCCAGCGACCTGCGAGCAACACCACCAATCTCCAAGACATCGTCGCCTCTGCGCAGCATCGGCGCCAGAGCCAATTCAACGCCCAGCAGCAACAGCAGCAACAGCAACAGCATTACTCGCAGTCGGATCAGGAGCGTTTGCGAGAACTCCAGAGCCAACACGAGTCGGTCTTGCAAGAGTACACCAACCACGCCCTGCAGATGCTTGAATTGGAGCTGCAGCTCTACGGCCTCCAGCGCGAGATGAGCTATCTGGCTGTTGCGGAGCGAGGCGATGGGATCTCTTAGCCTGATTGGCCCCAAGGTTTGTGGCATCACGGAGGAGAGCCCGGTCGGTTGGTTCGTGATGCATGTTTTTGGTGTTTCTTTGTTAGCTGTACGATTGAAGATATGCATCTCACCGCCAGTTCGTCACTGCCATCACCCGTGAAATGTTTCTGTCGCCTTTTGTGTATTCATCCCCACTGGTTCCTGCTGCTTCCCAGCGATCAATTGCTGCATTCGCGTCTGTTTCTGCAGACTATCATGACATCTTCAGCTTGGCCAACATTTTCGTTTGTGCGCCTCATCTTTCCTTCATCTTTCGCTGCGCCCATTCTCTCTCGAAACGCCGTTCCCCTCATCCCGGACCATCATGCCTTTCATCTCAGCTTGGTGACGCCCATGAGACACCACTTCCGAATACACATCTCACATTCTTCATCGTTCAACCCTTCCGAATTGCGATCAGTTGCGCCAGACTCGCAATAATGCCAGTCAACGACTTCACCGCGGCCCCGACCGCCACCGTACGCCAGGACCACCCCTCATTCATCTTATGACAGCTGATCTGACCTGTGACAGACATTCCACGGCGTCGAGATTAGTGCCAACATGATCTTGGCCTACTCACCACACGAAACCAATCGCTTCTACGCCCACATCATCAAGCACCAACTCACCAAGTTCGCACCAGACTTTCACCTCAACGAGCTCCACCAAGCGCTCGGCATCGCCGACATGGGGCAGAAGTACACCGAGGTCATCTATCCAAAGATTCTCAACGCACTCAAGGCCCGCATCAGCATCCTCCAGAGCCACAAGGATGAAGATTATCACCCCTTTGCTAAGGCGGTTGTCAAAGATGGGAGACTGAGATTGTGAGTTGTCTCATTAAGCCACTTTCCATCGGAAAGGCAGGCTTACTTTTTCTGACCTCTGCGTTGATGTAGTTATGCTAAGTTCATGGATGCTTGGGCCGATCCTCATTGGCAAGGGAACATGGTGAAACCTCCCGAGCAAAAGGATCAAGTTCAGGAGGCCCCGCCACCACAGCCACCGACACAGCTGGTTCCTTCAATCAACTCCCATGTCCCACCCGTGTCATTGCAGCCAACGAACCCCGCCGTCCAGCAGACTCGCCATCAGCCTCAGGTGGCTAGGTCACCCTTCGTTCAGCCTCCTGCCTCTCAGCCTGCCCCTGTCATTGAGCGCACTCCAGCTCAGCTAGCTTCCAGCCAGCCAGTTTCTGTACCTTCACGCGTTGTAAAACCCTCTCCCACTCGCTCTCCTCTTGTTCGGTCACCATTAGCTCAATCTCATCTCACTCAAAGAGCTCCCGAGGTTCAGCACAGTCCATCCCAGTTATCTTCTGTTCAGTCACCCTCTGTCCAGCCACTTTCTGTTCATCCATCTTCTCTTCAGCCACTTGTCGCTCAACCATCTTCCACTCACTCTCCTCTTGTTGAGCCACATTTGTTTCATTCTCATGTCGCTCAAACCGGTCTTGTCGCTCATCAGACTCAATCCCAGCCACCTCCTGTTCAGCCGCCTTCAGCCCAGCAACCTTTTGCTGAGCCACGTTTGTTCCAATCTCATCTCACTCACTATCCTCCCGCTGTTCACCAAACACCCATTAGGCAGGCTGCCATCTTGCCGCATTCGGTTCAACCAAGTGCTGTTCAAGGCACATCTACTCATTCGCCTTCTGCTCATGTCACTGCTCAACACTCGACCCCCGAGCACACCTCTTCTGCTCAACTCCACCTCCAACACAAACCCTCTCAACACCATTCGTCTTTCGATAATGGTCTGCACACTCCTCCTGTCTCACCCTCGGGTCATCTTTCACCGACCCGCGATTTCTTGCCTCGCACACGTGGTCCCCCGATTCCGCCATCACCACAATCTCCAAACCCAGGACAGCTCAACGCAGCAGGCTTGCGGACATCCCAATCCACCTCTGCGGAAGTCCATCACCAGTCGTCGCCATCGGTGAACCCAACTTCCCAATAGGTCCAGCCTCTCCGCCGCGCTGGTCAGCATCAAGCCGCAACAGCCCCCGCCCCTGAAGACCATCATCACGTCCTCTTTTATCGACGACAAGGTTGCCTGCAAGAGCTTCTGGAGCTTCGCGTGCAAGCCCTTCATCTCACAGCGGATTTCACACGAAATGCACACCTCAGAGACTACCTGAGCCTTGTGCATCAGCTGGACTGCATTCGAGATCGGAGAGCCCAGCTTCTGGACGTTGTCATAGACATAACTCGTGATCTTCAGGCTCACGGTCCCGCACATGTCAGTTTCCTGGCTTTCAGACTTTAACATGATGCAATGAATGCTCTTATTTGCCTTTCTACCCGTCCCTTTTAAATGAATGTGTGTCTCAATCTTGTAATCCGCCGATGAACTGATACCCTGAAATGTCCCATGCTCACCCCCCTTCTCCTGGCCATCATGACTACGCCTGTCTTTGACCCCACTCCTCCTGTCTGGCGATGAGCTGGCGCACCATCTTGCCGGCTCTCTTAGCTCCCTCTTCGACCTCTAGCTGGAATGACGCCACATCTTCATACGTCTGCTCCAGCAAGCCAGCCACGTGCGTCAGTGCCTCAATGTCGCCTTTCATCCTCCTCTGCACAGACACCGCTCCGGCTGCAGAGTCCTTCATGACATGACACGACATGCGAATCCCAGCGTTCTGATCGCGGAGAATTTCCTGTGCTCTGTCCAGCGCGTGGATTGAAAGGTCCCCCGCCTAGGCTCCCTCGTCTGTGACCAGATGAGGCCAGTCTGAAAGTCCACGACGCTCACGTACTTTGTCTTCCAGATCCGTAAACATGTCTTGCAGACAACAAACGTTCGTGCTCACAACCTGAGCGGCCCCAGCGACGCCCTGCTTGGCGTTGAATACCTGCCGGGCCGTTTTGATCGTCTGCACCGTATCGATGGTCTCTTGAAGCCGCACCAGCAGACGCTCTCTCAAATCGCAAATGGGCCTGAGCCCGAAGAAGTTGCGGACGCGGCTAGGGACCATGCAAAGAAGCGGGCGGTTCTCACCAGTCGCGGTAGCAGCGGTCTCGATGTCTCGCAGTCGGATGGCCAAGCCATTGAGGGTACGGAATTCCACGCGAAGCTTCTCTGACCACCCTTCATTCGCAGCCTCGTTCGCATTCTTGAGCACGTTGATTGTGTCCATAAGAACGGACTGGGGAGAGACGTCTGGCGTGACGAGGCTCTCAACAGCGCGTGCCACCGTGTCTGCCCAGTTGATGACGCTGAAGATTTCGGGGATGTACTCGATCACTGGAGACACGTTGAACACCATTGATTCGGCTGCATCTGCCTGCGGTTTGATGCCTTCGGGGGTTGTCGTCGAAGCTTCTGGCATCCAGCCAAGCCATCTAAAAAGAGAGACGGAGGCTTCAGCTGACATCTTGACAGGATACCACTGGGCCGCCGCTCCAGCCCAAGAAGATACGGCATGTGCTGCGAATGCTGTAGTGTCCACGATGTAGGCGTAAAGCATGGCCAACGCAACGATGACGGCCAAGACTGACAGAGAGATGCAGACAAGTTGCCAGTGCAAGCAAAAGCTGATGACGGAATTCTTTGAGTCACGCAACAGAGTGAATGCCCAACGCAAAACACTATGAAGCTTGCCGCACTCTTCTTGTCTGGTGTCTTTCTTTTGGTGGATAGCTTGAGGCGTCGACGAGGAGTGGTAGTAGGTATTGTTGTAGGTGTTGTTCTCCGTCTTGGAATAGGTGAGTTTGTTGATGTAGTTACTTCCCAGTGTCATCAGGTTGTCCTTCATGTCGTGCTTTCCGAATGGGTTGATAGGCTGAGCGTGATTGTTCCGGGGCACAATGGCGGAGCTTTTGCGAGCGTTTTCGTCTTCATGTCTGTTTTTTTCGTTTTCTGTGTCGTCTTGAGAGGCGTCAAAGGGCTGGATCGCAGATTCGGAAACTTCAGGATCCTCGCGGAAGGTGACCTGCTTGGGCCTGAGCGTCAACAACCCCGAGTACTGCGGCGAGCCTAGGACAGGTTTCGAGACATCTGAGGTGTTTCGGCCATTGTTGGAAAGATCTCGCTGTTGAAGCTTCAGCTCCAGTCTTTGGAGCCTCTCCTTCTCTTGTCGAGTCGTCAATTTCTTGCTCCGCTGGGTGTTTGTATGATTCGATCCGTCCATGATGTCGACTTCGTTTATTAATTCCAGGTCTGTGTTGTGTGGTTTGTTCTACCACGCGTCTTCTTGTACGGATTATGTGTCAATGCTCGTGGTTTTGGATGCGTGCGGGAGTGTGTGTGTGTTGTGAAGTCGGGATGCCTTCAAACTTGCTGGACTCAGAAGAGGCTTGAGGCTCTGATTTGAAATTGATGTGCGTAACTTAGTCTCATAAATACACGTGGGCACATCTCACGTTTCTCCTAATAGTAAAACAGGTCGATAAATCTGTCCTTCATGAAACATCTTCTCCATTCTGATCTTACGGTTATGAAAAGGCACGAGTAATGACCAGATCTCCACAAAGAAATCCACCAAGCGCTGTGACGGGCCTCATTCTTTGCGACCACGGTCGAGCGTGCGCCAAAGCTACTTCACATGTCGATTTGGGCAGCAGTTCCAAGCGCATAATTCCAAGTGACAGATCAATTTCAGTTCGGCCCCAAACATCACCCCCGCTTGCTTCTTATGACAGCTCCATGTATTGACTTCTCATGTCAGGTATATCGTCTGCCAATTCATTTTGAGGAGACATGGATACATGCGCTGGTCTTCGCTACGAATGGTTGGCGGTTGCAGATACAAAAGGTCTGAAATTTCGCACCCGACAAAGGTACGATTCATGGGTGACGCAGTTTTTGGACACGACATCAACAAAGGCTTTGACTGGAGTTGACTAGCAGATTCTATCGATTTCGACGGGCGCAGCGGTGGACTTATAATTCGAAGTCCCTATAAGAACAACAGTCCATCGAGCCCGTCGTCAACCTCATCTCGCATCAACAAATCCACATCATCATCGCAACCATCGCACCACACCGCCATCATGAACCGAATAGAACAGCCAAAGGCAGTTAGCGGCGCGCAGAGCCTTTGCATCAATGTCATGTTGGCCCTCGTCCTCCTTCTCATCGCGGTGATGATTACACGTGCACTTGTGAGCGATGACCACTCGGGATCACGAGATCATCCTTCCACAATGAAAAACGAAAACGAGCAAGGGTCCTCTCAGCCCGCCCTGTCACCTGTCCGAGTGAGACTATGCAGCATAATCCGCCGAATCGATGCCCTGGGGGCTTTGTCAGGCAGAACTCAATCGGCGTCAACCAGCCCGGAGCTCTTTGAGTTCCTCGGACTCGACCCCACGAAGCCGCCCTTCCACCCGTGATGCGCGATGGCATTGCCTGAAACCCCACCACGTAAAACCTGCCACGATGCAATACGAGCAGCGTGGCTCTCGAAGTTGAGTACCATCGGCTTCAGCGCCTGCACCGGCAGCGGCGTGGACACGACCAGCGGCGATGCAGGAACACGGAAAGATGACGCAATAGTCCTCATACGGGAGAGAGTCTTGGTTGGTGACACTGATCATCGCGCTGACATGGAAGGAGAATGCATGGAGCTTGGGCGACTGGTACACGCCGTGGCGGGGGCGCTGTGGAACGATGAGTCGCGCGCGGACTACATCTGGAACTTACTTCCGGTTTTGCGGCCCCGCACGGGATCGGCGTTCTCGTGGAGCTCGGCAGGCACCCGATCTCTAGATACGGTTTGTCCTGAATGACGAGGACTGCCTAGGAGGAAAACAGTTTTGTTACGTAGTTAGATGGAATGATTGAGAAATTGACAGTTGATTTGGTGTTGTGTTATTTGGCCAAAATAAACACACCTGCGTGACCTTGACATTTCCTTGTTCAGGGGAGCCGGTCGGCCAGCACCTTGCCTCAAGCAAAAGACAAAAAGACATAGAACCCCAGCCATTCGCCAGTCGTCATCGACACAACTACTATTCCAGCCCTTACTGGCTCAAAAGCGTTTTAGACCATCCTCGCACCAATACAGGCTTAATCTCTCCACAGAAGTCTCAGGCAGGCAGAAGTCAAAGGAGAGTAATAGAAAAAGTTCTCGTACTCCAAGATTTCTGGAGACTTTTACTAGTGCCGAAGTTGCCCTGACTTTGACTTCGTCTCCTCGACAGGCAGTGGAACCAAGGAAAGTCGTGGACTTCGAAAAGCGGGGGCATTCTCGAGACAATGTCGAAATTTATTGAACGCCCGGCATACGACATCTAAGCGGAGTCTTGCGTGTCACGTCTGCATTGACCGGAGCACTTAGACTTGCAAATCACCTCACGAAGACGGCTCAAGTGTTGTCTTGGCTCGCTGAAGCCGATTGGGCCTTGTTTGCAGTAGCCCGTGGCCCCTCCATCGCATCCTCCAAGGAAACACCTTGTTCAGCGTCGGAACTCTCGCGTTTCTCGGTTGGTAGGGCTTCAATGATTCCGCTCAGCTTTCCGATGCTTGAGACTGCGGAACCTCCAAATTGGCGCGGAAGGTCGCCCCTTGATGCGGGCTCTGATAATCTGGCCCTACTTCTTCGCGACGGTCTCAATGTCGATTACAGCGATGTAAGGTCATGGCTTCTCCGCCGATGAATAGTCGCAGCTGAAGTCACCAGCCGGCATGTAAGCGGACTTGGAATCGCTGGAAAGATAAAAAACACTGTTGATTGATCTCTGCCGGTATCATCTTTCTTTGGAGGCATGGATGGGCAATAGGAATCGAATGCCTACTTACCATATGGCATCCGGCGTCTCGCAGAGGCGAAGTTTCTCCGTGGCCTCTTGGGCGTGACTGGTTGTGAGTGGATGTCGCTGTTACCGTGTCGAGGATGAAAATGCCATCCCTAGGAGTCTAGCGAGAGGTGTTGGCAGCTTCTGTTGGCGTCTTAGAGCGCTACTAGAGTGTTGTTGACTGTTTCAGCTATCTTCTACATCACCCAGGGCGCTGCCAGTGCCCCACGTGCCTTTAAGTCCCAAGAATCTGGGAACCGACAGTCGCTCGCCGCATCGTACAGGTTGACTGACCAAAGGCTCGGAAGCTTGGGGCATTGATACGATCGGAAGGATATTGATGTCTAGAAGAAGTCTGCACCTCGGACACTTTGATGCCTGGGATGATGGCAGGCATCATCACAGTTTGGCCTTGCCGTGCATCTGTATTTCTGACCTTTGTGCGTACCTCCAATGCGCTCCGGTGCTCGAACCAACATTGGCGAAGAATGAACCTGTAAATAAAAGTGGGCAGAAGGTTACTTTTCCGTACATGATGTGGTATTGCAAGGTTTGTCATCCTAGTTGGTGACTGTCTTTGATGATGTTTCCTGGTTCTTGCTCATTCTCTAATGATTTCAATCTGTTGTCTTTGATGATCAGTTCACGTCCCTTCTCTTGTCGGTCTCGCTCTTCAGGACGAATCAAAGGGCTTCTTCCTTGCACGCCTGTCTCATTCATAGCTGATCTGCAATTTTTTAAGCTTGAGTGGTCAATCATACAACCTGAAGAAATCACTAACACGCGGCTAAAATGGATTCTTGGCAGGTCTCATCCATCACCAATATCTTAGCCCGCCTCGTTTCGATTGAACTTTGCCGAATGATCAGCCGTCAGATCGAAGAATGAATTCGGCCTACCACTGTTATTGCAGACGCTATCCACATAAGTCACATCTACCAGCGCCAAAACTGAGTCTCGTTCCAACTTCTCGTCACTGATGGAGGCAAGGATGCCAACTTCGGGGAGCTCTTCGATTTAATTCGTGACATGAACATGTTCCAGAGAACCATCGATGTCCTTTACGTCTACACCTCTGACGATATCCACGAGATCATCAAAGAAGAGCCACTTGGCTTGAAAAGAGCCAATGCATGAGAGTCCCTGCCAATATTCGAGTACATCTAACGTATTTCGCTTGAGAAGAGACAACCGACAGTGGTTATGGAACTTTATGATAAGTTTGAGCTGGCGAAGAATATCATAGACATGTGTGATGAGATCATATTCATTTTCAGCATTGCCTCCAGTGTTGGGGTTGAAAGATTCATGAGAGGACATTTTGGAGAGCCTGATGGCGGACCAAGCAAGACCTACAGCCGAGAGACTCCTTGTCATCCTTGCCAACCGTTTGGCGCTATCTGGAGCCAACTGACGAGCTACAAGTTTGTATATTTATGTAATGCGAGTGTTTATTCTGCGTGTGTCAGTGGTTGGCCTAGCAAGGAGAATGTAAATCATGCCTTGCCATTCTCTTCTATTCGAGCGGTTGGAAAGGCGAATGTCGGATCGCGCATTGTAGGTTGCGCTTGGGGCTTGTTTTACTCATATGCTTGTAGAAAATATCTGAATACCCACTGAGCCACTAGATCGGTCTCTTTGATTTGGGGTTTTTGGCCAGGCGCGTCGGTATATGCTGGTTCTGTCGCCATTTTTCGAATTCGGCAGAGTGGTACTAGGTCCCTTCGCGCACCGAGAAATTCGTGAGTCGTATGGTGAAGCTTTCTCTGCCCAATGAGCAGTTTTGGCAGTTTCTTCTGTCACCGATCTCAACTATACCCTTCGTGAGCGAGTCGTGTCCAACAAAATGCTGAGCATCTGATCTTTCATCGGATGTGCGTTTTGCAACGCGACGAAGCTCGTTGCCTATGCCGAGCTGATTCAACCGTAAATTTAGGCATTATAAATGACACAGATTTATAAAACGAGCAGTCAGCTCGGCGGGTACTGACCGTCCCTAAAGATGGCCTGAAGGAGGAGCTTGACGACAAGTTCAGCTTTCGTCGACCACTTGAGTAGGTGAGCTTCAGGATCTGCTTTAGCCGGGCTTGGAAGGCGAGGCGACTGGCTGGATGCACGGCTATCGCGAGGTCGCTGGGCTGATCCAGAAGAACATGGAGTGCGCCAAGGACCAAGTGGTTCATGGTCGGCGAAGTTTTGGGCTGAGGAAGGCTCTTGAACGAGAGCGAACGATGTCACACATGGCTACTGGGAGCGTGAAACTGGATGGGGACATCGGTGACGCTTGTCAGCTGGTATTTGAGATTTTGGTGAGTATGTCGACTGAGAGAAGTGCGAGTGACGGACCGGGGAAATACCGCATTGAGGCTTCATGCACTTAGTTCTGCAGTCAGCGATTGGGAAATAGGGGAAGGGAAGAAATGGATAAATCTTTCATTGCATTGGGACAGACACCATGGAGCTACAACTGTCCTTACGTACTTTTTGGCTTGCTCAGACGAGGCATATGAGGTTCACAAATAGCACCATCGAAGGTGTCGCGGTAAAGGCGCTCTAGGCTTTGATGGAAGCGAAATATATGGTTCGTCGCACGGGCTTGGGAGCTGGATAAGAAGTAAAGTCAACACCGGAAGGAAGAGATTCTACGGATCCCTCTGGTGTGTCTGCCTCCTGTCTAAATGCCTCAGCTTGAACGAAGAGACTTTGCCAACTCTGGCATGTTTCGCGGCCAACAAACGCTGATGAAGGTTTCAACAGGTTTCGGCAGTTGTGGGAGGCTTGACGCAGAATGCCATGTTACCTGTGCTTCCCCACGCTTCAACATTTGCTGTCTATTAGGCTTCATGACTGCCTGGCTCCACTGCGCCCAGGCTCATCCGGGGTGCATGTATTCCACCATTTCTTTTGGGAATTGTGACCCAAATGGCCGATGTGCATCCTAGAGTTCCTACATGTCAATTTCTTGCTTTCCCGCGAAGCACCTACCAGCAGACCCTACTAGCAGCACCCACTTCAGGACCCATTTTGCAGCCAAGCTTCACCTTATAGAAGGTAACTCTTTCTGTGAAATGTATCAAATATGCGAGCTAAGACCACTAACTCAAGCTGCCTTCAGGAAGTCCGAGCTGGGTACGCTGGAGGTTGCTGTTGTGGTATTTCTTCGGGCCGTTAGTCAAAAGCTCCCACTCTGGTGGGAGTTTTTGGCCAAACTCCCACAGTGCACTTTGAGAGAATCCCCACGCAAATGGTAAGTTTTACACAAAACAATCCAACGAAGACAAAAAACCTGCTTGGGCAAGTCGCTAACAATTCTTTCTTTTTCTTTCAGTCTGTCACGGGCTAGAGCCCGGATTGATATCTCCGGCTTTGCCGCGGCTTTGCCGGAGCAGTTACCGAGATCCGGCTCCGTTGGACCCACTACTCTGCCGCGGTACACCGCCTAACCCAGTCTGCTTCACTGCTGTTAGGTGCCTACTCTTGAAAAGTCCTTTCTTCCTTCTTCAGCTTAGAATAGTCAATCGACGGCACCTCTACGTTGAACAAGCCTAGGGGCCAGCCCCTTACACAGTCCCCCTTATCATCATACTTGTGCAGGTGCCCTAGGAGAGGATCGGCCAGCACCAATCACAAATATCGATTCTCGAGATCAACTCTCTCGATAAGAATCACGCAGTCACAAGATCATGACGTTGCAGCCCTCGTCTTATGGTCGTCACGGCCAGGTGTACCGCATTTGCGAAACCAGCCACGACGACCAACCGTTTTAGGGAAAAGCTCGCGTCTGAAACATTGTGTCAGTTGCATTAGTATTTAATGAAAATCGTTGCAGACACAGCTGCTGTCAAAGACATGCGCCTCGGAATTCATCCCATCCGCATTAACAAGACCGTTGTCTTTGCAATCAAAGTGGGTCAGAGCCGGCGATGGACCGAAAGAGTGGATCCGGACGCTGCGGAGCCACCGATAAGGTGGGTCCGGTCACTCCCATAGAGATGGATGGCACTGGTGAGCATGGCGAAGAAATTCTGTCAAGGGCCTACAAACCTTTTCCGCCGACGGAGTTCGTGAACATGGTGATTTATCCGGCCGAACGCCTGAATCGCTTCGATCAATATCTTTACTCAGAATCTCTATATCTGCCAAGACGGGGACGAGTCTGCTCTTCTTTGTCACAGCAAGGATCATGGCCTATTCATTGCTGCCTTCACGTCTGTGCTCGGACACTCAATCCCATCGCGCCTTGTCTCCCTGTCTCAATGCACTCCTCCGGGAGTTGAGACCCAGCTGGTCAGCCAATTGGAGCATTGAGACGAGCGTTCGCGAACCCGGATGTTGCGCAAATGCAGTGCTGAGAGTCAGCTTCTTCCGCAGCGTCAAGCCGCAGAGAAGACAGACAAAAAACAAGGTGTCGCTGTCCGCTGTGGAGACCGGAGTCACATCGTGACAAACTGGAAGTCGTGGCGCGGACACGTCGCGATTCTGCGGGGTGCACTCCGTGACGCGTCGAGTACGCGCAGCCACGTGTGCATTCAGCCACGGCGACTCGGCCAATTGATTTTGACCTCTCAGTCCTAATTGTGGGGCTTGTGCGAAATTTCGCACAGGAATGCTGCGCCTGGCCAATCAGCTGAAGCGCCACAGGTAGAGTGGGCCCCGTGCGTTAGAGCTGTTAGGTGCGGTCAGAAGGTACCTCCCGAATTTTGGTGCTGAAATCGGGAGGTACCTTCTGTAATCGCAGTTGATGCCTCCCGCTTTTTGGTGCTGACGGGACACCGGGAGGTATCTTCTGCAAGGTAGTTGCAGCGATCGTAAACTGGGTATCTCCCGATTTCCAGCGTCGAAATCGGGAGCAAGCAAGTTCGGTGAGTCTAGTCCTGGCTAGAGAGGTGTCTCGAATGAACCAGGACAGACCTAAGGTTAGGTAGCTACGTACAGAGGGTCTGTGCTGTGACCCTCAAGGTGTGGTGGTGCGTCCCGCGCAAAATGGGATGAGGTATGTTTGGCGCCGCTAAAGACCTTCACACTAGGAGATAAGATGCTGATAGAACATGCGATGGGTGCGTGCACTGAACTTCAGAAGCGTGCAGAAAATGGCCGCGAGCGCCAAGGAGGGCTTGAAGTGGTGGTAGGGAAGCATGCTGAGTGACGTTCTCGGTGAGTCTCGGTGAGCCTCGGCTGAGACTCAAGACCCAACCCCACTGCATCGGGATCAACACGCGGGTACACAGCCGACCTCCCGCGTCACAAGCCGCCTTCTGACAACTTATTTTTCATCGTTCGCGAGGAGATAGACCGGGCCTCTAGGGCAGCTCAACAAAAGCTCCTCCGACAGTGGGAGTTTTCTGTAGGTGAAAAGAAACAAAAGCTCCCCCGACAGTAGGAGATTTCTGCAGGTGAAAAAAAAACAAGAGCTGCCCCAGCAGTGGGAGGTTTTTGCAGGTGAAAGAAACAAAAGCTCCCACTGTGGTGGGAGTTTTTGACGAGGAAGGGCCGCCCTATCAGTGGGAGGTTTTTCTACAGCAGCAACCTGCCTTCGTGCATTCCACGCCTCTCAGCAGACCCACCGCCTTTTTATATCGCACCATCTCGCTCTTATCGCCCGTGGTGGTCACATCTGCGACCCCTATGTTGTCGCCCACCGTGATGGCCCTCTCCCAATCGCAGGACCCTAACCTCATGCGTGCAGGCGACCCTACTGCCAGAAGACTTTCTAGGCACGAGGTCTGAATCAGCCATCAGCCCCCATCGAAAAAGGCTGACTTCTAAACAGGTACTCTTTGGAAATACCACAGACCAAGAAAATCAATTTGAACCAAAGCAGGAGAAACTTCATTTATCCTTTCTGTCAATGTCTGGATTTTCCCCTCGTTACAGAGACCTTGACATTATGCCTGTTCCTATTCTCCGTCGCTCACGGCTTATGCATTGTGGCCCCCCCGTGGCCCGGCGGACTGTGGGTCCCGAGGACCGTGACCGGCTCCGCGAAAACTGGGTCTCTGTTCCCGAATCCGTCAAGCGATACTTGCGGAGCGGACACCGATTCTGGAGCATGGGACCTTGAGACCCGGAGCCTGGGCTCTTTCCACGTAATGCGAACGAAACATGCGCCATTCTAGATGCCATTATTCTGACCAATGTTGTTATGTCGCGCCCCTCGTTGATTTCATGGTTTGATATTAGGGAAATTCTCAGTTTCGTCAACGAATTTATTGAGCTTATTCTTGGTGGAGCGTCGCACGTCATGGACGAAGCGCCTTGAACTGAAACTCTCATACTTCACCACGGGAAGACCTGAGCCGAATTTGATAACGAATCTCCTCTTCACATCTTCAATTCATTGTCTATGGGCAGGCTGTGCCAGTTTCAGTATCGGCAGTATCGTCCGCCGCCGTTTTCTGGTTTCGCTTCGCATCATGCTCAATGGGAGTCTAGGGCTCGAAGGGTCCAAAGAGTTTGAAGTCAGCGAGATAGTCTGCGATTGCCTGGTTTTAGGTTACAATGCTGTGTCCGGTGTCGTCCCTACGTGTTGACGCGTCGTTTCACGATCACGCTGGGGGATCTAGGTTGATGTTTACGAACGACGGATTCTAACTTGCACCCATCCAAGTGAAAGACTTACCTTCATCTATAACTTTGATGTGTCTACCTGGAATGCTGCACTAGAAGCCCAGTCTTGTAAGCCTGAATGCCCAGCACCCCGCCAACATCAACGCAGCATTCTAGGTTTCAACCACCGCCACTCTCTTTTTCCACAACGACATCATCATATTCGAAAATCTAAATCTGCTGCCAATGTATTCTCATACACTGGGATCCTCAAACACGTAAACAGCTGACTAGCCTATTAGCCCAACACATGTGGTACTCTGCTTCTTCCCTGCCTGCGGAGATGCCAGCCAGGTTAGTGGCCCTGAAGACGCTGAAGCCAAACGTAAAACGCTGGAAACTCAAATTTGAACCTCCGCAGCTGTCGAACATGCCGCGACTATTGATTCTCAACGGCCTGAATAACGCGCAGACTTTCGGACGACACTTACGCCCAGCAGACCCATCAATCATCTGCGGCTACGAGCTAGACTGAAGGTCCCCCTCATACTTATCCCGCTTTCTGTCCAACGAGCCAGTAGTTTCATTATTGAATCACGCTGTAACATCTCGCTTGCTGTTGGACGCTTCATATCGCAGCCCGCGACAGCAGTACGTTACGCAACATCAAAGATATGTTTTCCGCACTTAGATACGGAGGATATCCAATATCCAAAGAAGTCAACAATGTCCTACTTGGTGTAGCGCTCCGCTCCTCAAACCTCAATAGAGCTTTGCTTGTCTTGCTCTTCCACCAGCATTCTTCTCTCGCTCATTCCTTGAGGAACGGGACCGACACTGACGACCTGCGTGGAGCAGCTCACCGCTATGCACAACAACACTCACTCGCCCGAATTAACTTTAAGCACCCAGCAGAGACTGTGAGATTGTTATTTCATTTAAAAGGTTAAAATCTGCTGTCTGGTATATTCCGAGGGAAGCATCCTCTTCAAGCTGGGAACGGCATCATTCCCATTATTTGGTCCAGAGTTTCCGAGATTGCCCATTTAAGCAAACGTACGCAAGGGCTGGCAGTTGCCGAGGACATCAACAAGATGAATATCGCATGGATCGAAGTGCGTCCAGGTCGGTCCTTAAGGCTTCATATCCCGAGTTGATATTGAGCGATCCTCACACACCGTCCCCATCACCTGTGACCTTTACAAACTCCAATGTTATATGGGATTCCCGCCCCCCACCAACCTCGTATTCAAGTGTAACTCCAGCCGCCTTACCAAGCTTCTTCACTCAGAGATCTGGATCTGCAGCGCAGATTCTCACGGCAAAACTGGGAAAACTCTTGCTCGCGCAACGGATGCTTTGTACATTGTGCCGAGAAGAAAGTCAACAGATTGAGTAGATGTTCAAGTAGCAGCGACCGGAAACCAGAAAATGCAAACTATGAGAGCGGCAATGTCTTCATAAACATTGTTGGCGTCTGTTCGGCCGCCCCAACCACTGAAAACGGCAACTCAGACCATGAGCATATATCATCGATTTGATCTGATGTCAGAAAACCAAATCACTCAGAAGACTGCAGATGGATGCACCGGATACGTATGACATCCTTCAATCGGACTCCAACGGAAGGGGATACTCAGCAAAGAAGGAAGATTGTGGCTTTTAAACCGGAATATCACGTCAAACCATGATTCTCCATGTCGGCCCGAGCATTCATACCCTTCCTCGAGGCCGGAACCTTCTCGGAAGACGCCTCAAAGAAGACGAACCGTCCGTCGAGAGACCCCAAACTCCAGAGGTGAACTTCATCTCTGTGGTAGTTGTGAGTGAAGCTCCAAAATATCCGTAGGCCACCCGATAGAAGGAGAAACATTAGTGTAAACCCTGCAAGAGCTTCGGCCAGTGATCTATCCAACGTAACATGGCTTCAGTACGCATGCTCGGAAGACCTGCTAATCGTGATAGTTGTTCGAGGTTCCGGGCTTCACCATCTTGTCCTGATCCGGACGGAGGACCTCAAAGTTAGGGTCGCTTCATGAGTCACCCATGCAGATGCCTTTATCTCCAGTTCGTTTGGCCGCGTTGCGCATTCCACCTTGCGGCATCCACAGGGTCTATGGCAGCATCGCACACGAGCCTGGTTCTCAGACTGGCTTCTTTGAACCCCAACGGGTGGAAGTCAGAATCCCGGTGTAGTGCATTGATAGAAAGGCCACTCTGCTGGGAAGACCTCTTGTGGCCTCTTGCGGGATTCAGAGAGTGTCCGTGTCCGGGTAACGGGCTCCCCTTGACTTGTGGCTTGGTCAGGGTCTTGAAGCGAGTTCGATCTAGGTGGGGTTGATGGTAGATGGCACTCGGAGGTGTGGACTTTGAGGAGAGCAGGAGGCATCAGGCTTTGAAATGGAGGCAGAATGTTTCACTGAGCTTTTGCACTGGTGACCTTTGTCAAGAGACTGACTTTATCTACTTAGACGAAAGGATGGCCGCGGGTTTCGGAGTCTGGTTCGTCCCGGGCGGCGATGGTTACTGCGTAAGGTCGAACATGATGACCACGTCGGGTGTGCAGTGTGGCCAGGTAAGGTAGTGCAGGCTGGTGCTGGTACTATGCCGTGTTCTTGGAAACTCTGCTAACAGAACGAACAGGAAAGTACGTTCGCCCAAGTCATTGCGGCATCAGTGACGGGAAGCTTGCAGTTTCCAGTCTGGTTTGGGAGGACCCAAGTCACAGGACCTGCTTGATGGACACGAGATGGAAGCAGGAGCGACCAAACATCAACAATCGGAAAGACGCAGCAGCAGCAGAGCGACACCCACACCTGCCCCCGCAGCTGCCAAGTTAAGATGCTTCAGACTTCCTCCCCCCAGAGTGCCTGTCTTATTTGAGACAGGAGGCACTTGATCACCTTCCTCCTTCCTCCTACTGCAACGGTTGGCTGCTCTTTCTTTCGCTTCCATCCTCTAACCGGGCAGCTGACCGCTGACGTCAGGTTCTGCAGGTCTGAAGATTCTCCGACTTGCGTTCTTCCATTCAATCGGAAGGCGCGTCTTTCCCACAACTCAGGCACACTGTGACTGCGTCCCGTCACTCCACCTCAAAGTTGGTGCCCGCGTCACTGCACCCTCGCCCCAAGCGTCAGACCTCCAACCTCGCGACAACAGCAACATCATCTCCCCTCTTCAAACAAAATTCTTCCAAACGTTTTGGTTTTGCACTCGTTTCCCTCCTATCCATCTTTCTTGGTCAACAAGACACCGCTATCGACAGTATCGGTTCTCTTCTCGTGCAGCGCTAGCAGCTACCTGATGCCTCCGCCCGAAGAACTCATCACAACACACGACGACCATCCCAAGCTGTGTGAGAGTCTGCAGAAGCGGAGCGCGGAGATTGTTGCTGCAGCTCTTAAGGCAAAGGAGATCTACCCCGCCCTGCGTGAATTCGAGGAGGATGCTTCTACCCTCCACGGAATTCAACCCGTCGACCTAAGAGCGACGCTGTGGCCCGATCTTCTTGTTACCAAGTTTTCGGCAAAAGTCAACAAGACCTTCAAGTTGTGGCAGATCCCCTTAAGCCGCACTCTGTTCCAGATCGGGTATGATTTTGCCCGTCAAGGCGAAAGATTCTTTGTTGCATTCCATCGCCTCGCCCAGGCAGACCACAATTGGGTTTCTTGTCTCGCCTCGCTCCGCGCTTCTGCCTCTGTTCGCCGAACCTAGACGGGACGTCAGACACGCAACCTGGCTGCGCAAGCCTACCGGCTTGGAATCAGTCTCCACGACGTTGAGACTATGTTGAGCAAGTACCCGGCCCCTCCACCCAAGTCCAGCCCAAAACAACCGTTCGCACCTCGCCAGAAGGCCGTTTCTGCCCCGCAAGCCAGCTCCAGCAAAGCTGCAGAGATCCCGTCTGCGGAGCACACCCCCATCCATCGGCACACTCCTATCCATCTTGCGTCAGGTCAACTCCCAATCGAGGCAACTCCAGAACGCGGGCGCGGAAGCTCTCGAGACGGATCACAGTCTCGCGACTCATCCGCAGATTCCGTGGACCCATTTGACGACACACCAACCCCCCGAGCACGCCAGTTGGAAGGCTCCTCTTTGGTCGGCGCTTCAGTCGGCAACTTGGGCAGGAAATCCATCCTCGACGCCTAGGAAGACGACGAGCAAGCAGAGCCACGGTTCATGTTCCCTGACGACGAGCGATCACAGAACGTTCTTGACCCTCCCGAAAACGACGAGTCACCGCAGTTTTCGAGTAACCCAGGCGCACAGAAATTCGCGTACGATCCCCTAAAACCAGCTCCAAAGTCTTGCGCTTCTGGTTCAGCAGACCACGACACTCTAAACGTGCCGGCTACGCCCAAGCTCTCGAAGATCAAGATGGCGGAACCTTCAGCAAAAAGACCATGTCTTCGCGAAATGTATCCTCAACTTGACCATGGCCAGCTAGTAGAAGTTCTCCAAGACGGCGCGGAAGTCCCATTCAAACTTTGGTCAGGGGTGATGTTCTACTACATCTTCCAGATGGCAGGAGACACAGCAGTAATTGAGCCTCACAAGCTGGAAGGACTTCATTACGACGACTACACTCCAGACATGACGGTTGTCGACCAACTCTTCCAGCGGACCACCGTCTTTCTACCGCTGCAAGTTGGGCAGAGCGACGCAGCCCTTGGTGTCATCCACCATAGCTCACGAATTCCTGATGATGTCCAGCTTTTCGGTCAACTCCAAGAAGAGGGAAGCCTTTCAACAGCTAGACAGGCAATTGAGGTCTTTATTGCCAAGTACCTTCCGAAAACTACTCCTCGAGGCCGCCTGCCAGCATTGTTGCCCAGTCTCTGCGCAGAAGACCCCAACGACAGGCCAGTCTACGTCTTCGCCTTAGGGGCATTCAAAGTCACAAAGGTCGACGTACCCCAGACCATCCACAAAGGATTGTGGAGGAGGATTTTCTTTGGACTGCTCGGGTTGACAATCCCGGACTGGGAGTCACTGCTGCCACACATCGACGACGCAAGCTCTATTGTCGGAGAAGAGCCTTCGCAGCCACCGATTCCGGAGCTGGAGAGCGATTTCGAACGTGTTGAGCGACTCGGACGGCAACATGAGGCACTCGGACGGCTGTATACGGCGTCAAAGTTGGCCCTGGTGCAAAGGTATACTCGAAACGTTGACAACGTTGAAAAATTCCATCACGACATCGCGCCAGCGCTGAAGGTCATGCAGCGTCTCTACCAATTCTCTTCCACCTACGCAACACAGGCCAAGGAGAAGCTTGACAGGGACACCGAGCGTCGTTCGTACAGATGCGGCGTTGTTGACGACGACTCATCTCCGATTCAGCGCCTGGAGGAGTCAGACGGCGCGGAGACCCTGCAAAGGACTGTGAAGTCGATCTTTGACAAGATCAGCGAGCTGGACCAGAAGGTTGACGACATGTACATGGTGTGGGTTCGTAAAAGAGGCCAAACGGCCCGCTGATAGGGTTGGGTTCCGACGCAAGATGTCGACTACATGGAGCTTCAGACGGGCAACGCGGTGCTTCTTTTCTTTCTCCCGCTTAGTGTATTTGTTACGATGGAAAGAGGCCACAGCCTGGCATGTTTAGGGAGCTCTACAATTAGACATACACCTGTCGAGAGATTCAGTCGCTTTATGTTGAACTTTCCCAGTCCTGGTGATTGTGTGTTTGTGTTGAACCGCACAGTGAACTGCCTGGTGCCTGCAAACCCCGCTCTGAGCTTGTGGTCGGGGACGTTCCGACCTGCGTATGTAAGCGTGGCTCAATTCCAGTGCGGCTGTGATAGAAGTGGATTTTAGGCATGGTTGATGCATGTGAGACTAGATGCATGGCTTGATGGGCTGTGTTGTGGTGCAGCGTGGGCAGTGGGCGTGAGTGGATGCCCGAATTTCAAAAGCTCCCACATCAGTGGGAGTTTTTGAGTGCCTTCCTTACCTAACAAACGTTAACTGGATGGGTACTATACCATGCGCCATTTTCAGTAAGCTAGGTGCCGTACAGGGTCCACCCCCACTAAATGTCCCCCCGCACTCACAGCTCCACATCCTAACCATCTTCCCAGAACGATGCGTGCCCTGTCACGGCCATCATCAGCTTGCTCAACCGCATGCTGCACACGCCGATCCAGACCATATTTAACATGGTTCAAGTCGGTCTGCCTGCCGGCAGACTTCTTATTTATGTCGATTGAGTGAGTGAGTACTGTTCTTTCAAATGCCCCCTGGCTGAGGCATCTCCACGCACTATACCAAGACCCCACTAACCCCATCCACTCCCACATTTCAATGCCCTCGCCATCCTGTGTGTTGCCCCCTTTCACCATTGCCAACACCACTATTATGTGCCAGGCGAAAAAGAAAGCCAAGCGAGAATCCATCCCCTTTGGATTGCGATCCGTCTGTGCGAGCGAATTGACGCGCGGAATGGTGGCTGCTTGGTAAGGGCAAGGACAGTGATTTTGCAGTTTTGAAACAGACTCACGAGGAACGTCAGATCGAAAGAGAATGGACTGTGCCACTTCATTCAAGTCATACCTCGGTACCGTTAGCTGTCTGACTCCAAGCTATCAAGCTGCGCAGACAAGGTGCCCACGAAATGCAAGTCGTGGAATTTCCCGACCTCTGCCCCAGCCACCACCGCCACGTCGATGCTCACGGAAGTGGTCGAGCGAAGCATCGGGCGACACTGAAGCTCCTCAGAGCACGAGATCGGGTGGAAAAGCCATGACGGTCAAATTGCCATCCACCCCAGAAAAAAAAAAGATTCTCAAGGATCTAGGCCATCCACTCCTCAGGCAAAGGCGACGTCTGCCTCTGGGGTGCAGTCTATCATTTCAGCAAAGAAAGCAAGTAGAGTCCTCATATCATTTCCTAGGCTGTCCAGGAGATCGGCCAGCCTAATCATATGACAGGAATGTCTTGCTTGTTGCACCGTTCGATGCTGGTTCACCGCTAAAGAGCAGCGAATGAAACATCGTATAGCCCTGGTAACTGATGCAGCTGAACGTATAACATCGGACGCTTACGGGTGGTAGTCTTCATCCACATCTTCGTCGGCGTAATTCTCAACAAAAACGCCGGCCTCTTCATCAGTCCGACGGCTCCAGCTCGCACTCTCGGTCAGGCTGCGGCGGTCGTTGCCAGAAGTAGCCGGTCTCTGGGCTCTTCGGACCCTCTGGTTCTCGAGAGTACGGTCTCGCGTCAATCCTGTCTTTTGGGCGACTGAGTCCTAGTAGTCGCGCCGAAGCGTTCGCGGGACGTTTCCCCTCTTCTCCCAAGTGCGATCTCGTGCTCCAACCCATTGAATCAGGTACTCCTCTTCATCGTTGGGGGACTCCTTTTGGAGTCGGTGACTGACGATGCACAAAGGGATCCAGTACTCAGTCTCTTTCATGAACTGGAGCCGGCCACCGAGGCTCTCCCAGTACTGTAATGTTGCTTCCGGTGCGTCCTGGTGGATTCTAGTCTCAGGCTCCCAGGTTTTCTCTCCAGTGTCCCAAAGGACTTCCAACTCGAAGTGGTCGGGGGTATGGCCTGCAGACGAAGTGTGCGAGTCCACCCGTCGGTGGGAGACGATGCTGCTCAAGTCCCATTTCTGCTCGCCATCGGGGCCTTGGGCCACGTGATGTTGGTGAGAGGCCATTGTGGTGCCCTGTGAGAGGTCTGTCGCGGACTGAAAGGCGCAGCCCTGAAAGAGCAAAATCCGAATGGCGAGAGGAGACTGAAAGGCGATCGGTCGCAAATGTAGCCTGCCTTGGTGCCGGAGGACCGCTCAGAGAGCTTTTTAGAAGATTGATCTTGTTCGTCTGCCGGCTTACGGGGTCTGGTAGGTGGGGATGGAGACCTGCCTTCTCTAACGTAGGTGAGGTAAGGTAATGCAGGTAGGCAAGTGTGTTAAGCGTGAGGCAGGTGTGCAGGTGTGGACCTTGGCCTACCTAGGTAAGGTATATCCGAACTGATGTGGCAGGAGCTGCTGCTCGTGCCTGCTCGGCAGCAAAGGAGGAATCTACGCTGGGCAGGGAGGCGAAATGTCGAGCAGGAGGACGCACTACCGTTTTAGTAGTTGCCAAAACGGCAGGAGCAAGGCCCGTCTCTCCACAGGAAGGTTGACGTTCCAGTGGCCACTGTTGCAGGTGCAACTGCCTTATCTCCATAGCTGCACCCTCCGTCTGCATTGCCGCCTGCACCTCAACTGGCACTTTTATCATCACCACGACCTTACCTCGCTGTGGCCGCAGTTAGGCGTCCGCTGGTCTGGCGAGTCCGCAGTCTGGGTACTGGACTCCAGCACACTGGCTCCTCCAAGAACGTATTCAGGGCATGTCGATACTCGTCTAGCTTGAGATTCTCGATTTCGATTGTGGCGTAGTAGTCAGGCTTGCAGCAACAAGCCTTAGCACCGCCGCGCCCGCCAAGCTGGGTGTCCAGCGCGATGCGTATCCTGTTCGAGGGACAGCTGGCATTGCAGCCAGACCACTCACACTGTGAAAACTTCCTTTTATTGCCGCTGGTATCGCAGCAGACTTTCCTTGTTCCGCCAACCTTGTCGCTTTGGAACAAGTTGCTATGGTCACGCAACCATTCTTACGACCTCTCAAGTCTCAAAATGGCAGGGATTTCGATTTACTTTGCTGCGTTTCACCTCAAGAGCTACTCTCCGGACAACGCGGATGGAATTTCTCGACCGCAGCATAACAAAACAACCTGCGATCACCAAACTCACACCCGGCAGAGAAATGACTTGAACGTGTCAAAATCAATCATGCGCGCATTTTAGATGTCTTTTTCTGCATGCCTGAAATGTCCCGGGAACTCCGGGAGCGTTTTTCTCAGGCCCTTGGTGACAGCACCACGATATCACCCTCGCAGCAATCTGGCAATCATTCCATGAGGTATGCTGTCCCTTTATCAGTTCCAGACAATTTTCACCGATTTAGCCAGACAAATTGATGTTCTTAGGGCGGTGATATACCTTTTCAGCCCTTTTTCGCTGTTTAGTGACAGCACCATCAATACGATGTCAGGACGGCTTGAAATTTGTCCAGAAGGTGCGCGCTTCGCTGAATGATCTTTCGCCTGTTTTTATAGGGGGGTTTCTTGTGCAACTTCATGTGATTTCACCTTGCCGGCGTCAGCAACGCAATGCGACCCGCATGATGCGGCCGGAGGTGACCCACAAGTGGAGATACGCCCCGCCGAAGCGGATGCAAGTGTACGGCACGGTCCAGCTTGCGTCCGAAGCTGTCAGCCGTACCTAGCCTACATCAACTCCCTGTCAGCATCACTCGCCCTGTGCGCGCTCGCATTTCAATCAATATATTGGCCGAGGACGACTTGCAGCGTTTAAATCACAGATTGGTATGCCCAGCAAACACACCTACGACATGTCAGGGCGGGGCGGGCCTGAAATGCGCGAGTGACGAAAGTTCCGGGCGAGTTCATGCGGCGTCAAGTTACGAGGAAACACAATCAAACAAGCAACATCAATGAATTGATGACGGAATTGTTGCCGGTGACCTAGGGCGAGATGATGCACTGTCATGGTCGCACTCACACTTCTTTGCTGCTGCCAGGTCAGGTTTGAATTGGCGGGAGCTATGCTGGCAGTGGTGAGTCGCTCGACGCACCTGACAACTCTTTCCAGAGGCACAGGCAGGTATAGACGTGCGATTGCCTTCTCATTGAGAATTTGGCACATGTCGCCGCTGCCCACCCAGGCACTCGACTTGCAACTGTGCCACACAGTTGGTACAATGGCCCACTTTTGCTGACCGTTGATGCATGTCACTGCCCGTCGCTGATTGGGGGCGAATCAGATCTTCGGCCCCCAAAGTCTGACCTTAACAGTCCACGCCCAGCACCAGCTCCGGTGAGGTAGGTGGGCGACAAACGCAACGTGTGGATGCACGCTAATTCCGAAATACTCCCAATTGTTCTGTTGGCAACGTGTGCAGGTAGTGTGAGCGCTGAGGAGGGAGGCAATTGGAAGACAAAGTCTGTTTGTCTGGGCGGGAAAGCGCCGGTCCAAGGCACCTACGAATACCTGCCTGAGGTGCGCGAGATTTCGGTGGGTGCGGGGTAGCCACCTACCTTACCTACCTTGGTGGCCGGGGTAGGTAGGAACGGAACGTACCGGTGCAAGCAGCAAACGGTGGCCTACCATCTTTTTTTTTCTTTTTCTTTTGGGGTAGGTATCTGCCCATTCACCTACCTACCTCGATGGTTTGCAAAAGACAACACTACGCACCGCGCCCCCATCTCTCCCCGTGTCAAACTTGACCATACGCCATTCGCGCTTTCCCAATCTGTCCTTCTTTCCGGTCGCAACACTTTCGATCGATCCATCTCCAAATGCAACCCGATCGCGCCATCAGGAACTTTCCTCGCCAAACCGTCACGACTCCTGGACTCGAGGCCGCCATCTGCTGCATCCTCGACGCCGTGAACAAGACCGAAGACGTGCTCAATCACCTTTGGCAGAGCGTCAAGGACCAATACATTGCCTCCAACATTCAGGAGCCATTCCCTGCTTTCATCCAGCGCCGTATCTCCCGTTTCGACCTGATCACCATCCTGCGCGCCGTTTTCGCTCAGACCTGGGACAAGATTCAACAGACCCAGGGCAAGCGAGAAATTTCGCGCCTCCGCGCTGCTGCGTCCCGCTTTGGCCTTCAGGACGACTTCGAACTCTTTTTATGGTTCGGCTCCGCTGTCAAGTCGCAGCGCACTTGGAGGATCGTCGCCGCGCAGAAGGAGCTGCCGTCCGCGAGGGACCTGCATCTCAAGTTGCAGGCATCCTGTCGTCAACGTCTTCCATATCTCCACCCACTGCAACTCGAATTCCAGCCAAAGGACTTTGAACAAGCCCTTCAACAACACAACAGTATGTTCGCCATCGAGCCCGAGTTCCACCTCAGCGCAGCTAATTTTCTTGCTTCAGTTGAGCAGTCTCAAGCTCCCAGCCGTGCCATCGAAACTACGAAGCTACCAGGCACATCGACCGACTCCAACAAAGAGCCCAACACATCCCTCGCAACAGTGAATACTACTTCACAAGCGACCGCAAACTGCACTACCAAGGTCCCCAGCCGCCAAGTCACTACCAAAACCCCATCTAACAGCCCAACGCGCAACCAAGACTCTGCTCTGCCCCTACCGACCGAGACCGACTTGCACGCTTCTACACTCCTCCTCAGCCTGTCAAAAAGCAACATGGCTATCAGCGACTGCGATGACTCGGCAATTGGCCTGCACGACCAAAGCCCGGAGATCTCCGGCGACGAGGAGAGCACGAACACGAACCAGCTTGACCGGAAGAACACCGTTTCAGGAGGCAAGAAGAACAAGTCGGTTCATTTCTTGAAGGAGTCTGTGGTAGTGACCAAGCTTCGCGACATACGGGTCGAGTTCGAGGGCTCCCAGAAAAAGGTCGACACACTCAAGAGCCAGCATCACAGCGACGCTGAAGCTTACACTGTCGCCATGAAAAAGCACAAGGAGGCGATTGTTGCGGACCTGGACGCCATGGAGATGGCACCCCATACTGTGGCGCCCAACTCTATCGATGGGTATGAGAAGAAATTCCGTCATGCTGCCGGCCAGAAGCGGAAGGCCCTCGACGCTGTCGACGATCTCACAGCGAAGAAAGCCCGCCTGGACTCTCATTTGGTCACGATGTACGCGCAGATCGATGAGGCTATGGCACTGTATGCTCGGCGAGTTCAAGAGGAGATGGAAGGTGTTGGTGACAATGAGGACTAGTAACGTTACTGCGGTCTGTCGGAGGCACCGGTTGGACGGAGCGTCTTGTTCTCTAGCTCCCTTTCGTGTTGCATTTTCCGTAGCAGCAGTTATTAATTGAGATGCATGAATACCCGTCACTTCACTAGTTTTTGACGTGAATCCGAGTGCGACGTGAAGAAGCAAGCCATGCGATGCAGCCCGCGCCCGCCCGCAGCTTACCACACCTCGCGCGCTCTGCGACGAGATTGACAATTGGGCCAGGGAGGGACAAGAGTGATCACTGCAACAAGAAGTAATGTGGGGCAAAGTACACCCTGAGGTGCACAACGACCCACTTATTTCAGCGCGAAAACGGCCACTCCAGCAGTGTATCATCGCCGGGCAACTGGATTCGAATATAAAAAGTCATTTTCCCTACTCCCAGACTTTCGTGTGGCGTTCCCTGAAGACGAGTTTGACAACTGAGGCTTGGCGACGACTACTTGGCGAAAATCGTCGCTAGCGTGGTCAGGACTCCGCTGGTGGGTTCGCAATAGAAGGTTCATAGTGGGGGCTTCAAACTCGGTGAGATGGCTGCGTTGGGAAACATGGGTTGCAAATGATGCGTTGCGAAAGGTGCGACACAAAAGATGTAACGGCAAGACCTGGAGCATTGTGAGCAATGCTCCAAGGAACAATAGACAGGAAGCTTCGAGAAATGCCGGTGGCTTCGGCCATGAGAACCATCTCTGTTATAGTAACGTAGAATGAGTAGATGAGACCAGACCAAGACAGAGAAGGCTGGCTGCCTCGCATCAGCCAGGCCACGGAGATGGAGATTTGCTCTTTGAAGCATAGATCTTGCGAGTTGAAGTGTATGATCTACCGAGCATGCTGCTTTGTGGGTGGCTTATGTGGTAGTCAGAGGCCCTGCAGTGCAGCTCGGCCAGTGGTAAGTGTTATCAACAGCGAGGATAACGGGATGAGCAATCCACTGCACAAGGATAGGGAAAAGCTTTCGCTATACTGCCCGTCTTTTGCCTGGCAGCGATGCATAGATCTGAGTCTAGCATCTCACGGGCAATAATACCGCCATCATCCCCCGCGTGGAGTGGCTCTGGTGATTTCTCCCGACCAACGCGTGGCTGGAGAAGTGGTATTGTTACACCAGCCATGATGAGGAAATAAAAGCAGGTAATTGTGCTCCCTGGAATGGGAATCAACCCGCAATAATTCTTGTCGACATGCTGTGCCACACCCGCACCTCAAGCAGCTTGGTACCTGCATGAGCGCGATGATCCTCATCCTCCTCCACTCCCCGGACCCCAGTTCTATACCGCATGTACATGCCCATTCCACGGGAGGCGCACCTCAAATCAAGCTCTCATCTTCGAATTCTGTGGTCTCATTACAAGCTCAAACTTCACTGCGTTCACAACTGCGTGAAGTGGCTTGAATAATCTAGCTACGAGCGCCGGGCGCGCCTGGCTACAAAGTGATGTGGCCGACCGCTTGCGTAGAGGCGGGATCCAGGCCGGGTTTCGGGCCCGTCCGACTTCCATCTCGCATCAACCATACGCATCTCAAATGAACAGACCACGCACCTCATTGAGAGCGCCACGAAGCGGACATATTACATCGCCGCACAGCATTTTCATCGACGACGCGGAGGGATGAAGGGTGCTGCACGCAATTCAACCTAATTGAATCGACAGACTTGGAACTTTAACACGTCCGAGGCCGCTGGAGGGTAGAAGGTGTTCGCGAGGGGCGAAGTAGTGCCAGTTTCTTCAACTACTCATGCAAAGGCGGTTTGCTCATTCAGCTTGATCCATCTATATGCCTAGGCTCAGCACCACGTTCAAGTATTAGGATCTCTAGGATAGCAATAAATACAGCCTAGTCTACATCAGCACTGCTGTAAGTGCAATTAAGTTGATTTTGCCCCCTATACTTATTAACTTAGTAATCTTTTTCCTAGGCTTTAATTATTAGCTAACTTATAAGTATAATAAGTTAAACACTTATTATAGTTAGCTATCTAACAGTAAGGTCTACTAATAAAAGCTAAAGATTAACATATAGTAATAATATATTAAGGTTATAGTTATAAGCTTTATTATAAATTAGTGGTTAGAAGCTAAAGTGATCAGTTTTAAACTTAATAAGTAGCCCCCGCGAGCGGCACCAGTTGGGGGGGGGTTAGGGCTAGGAATTGGGGATGCTGCGCTGCTGGTGGGGGGGGGGGGGGGGTAAAAGGTGTTAGGTGTAATGTAGGTAGGTAGTTAGTTAGTGTATAAAGAAAGTAGAGGGAAGTAAGTAAGTAGTTAGTAGTAGGAGTAGTAGTAGTAGTAAGTAGTAGTAGTAGTAGTAGTAGTAGTAGTAGTAGTAGTAGTAAGTAGTAGTAGTAGTAGTAAGTAAGTAAGTAAGAAGGAGTACATAGTAGTTTTTTATTATTTAATATTTCTCATTTAATATAAGTAGAAGTTTTATAAAGCTTTTTATATTTTTTTCTCTATAAATAAACTAACCTCCTACTTTTAGCTAGAAGTTATTTATATGTTACGGTCAGCTATCCGACAGTAGGGTCTGCTAACAGAAGCTGGGGATTGATACGTTCTAACAGTACACTGGGTCGTGGTCGTAGGTCGTAGTTCGTAGGCTGTAGTAGATCGGTTCTTCAGAGGCTAAGGTGATCAATCTTAGACTCAATAAGTGATTCGCAGTGAAGGTAAGCTGAGAGTATCCGTGAGGATGAATACTAAGTTGATTGCTGAAGAGCTATAGAAGTTTGACTATGAGCCAGGCTCAGGGTCATACTATATATAAGTCTAAGTAGTTTCTTTAAACTGAGGACCGATATCTTCTGAGCGGTCCCCAGGTGTGGACTGCTTTCTTTATGTCGGTCCTAGGTCAGGACCGCTTATCTCTCGTCAGTCCTTCTTATCGTTATGTGACCTATACTATAGTTCTTCCGTCTCTAAGTGAGTCCCTGTTATTCCTATGATCCTGCAGTATAAATGTTTTATCCTAGCCGCCTGATGCCTAAGTGGGTCGGTTAACTGTTATCTATATATAACAGGTTGTAACATCAGGTCCCCTCTCTAAAGGTCTTATCCTTAAGACCTAACATAAGTAGGTTGTTAGTCCTAGGTTAGGGATCTATCAATCGTGCTTCCTGATTTACTCATGATGCTGACACTATGTCAGGCCACGTCTAAAAATCGAAAAAGAAATCGGTCGTCACTACGCTCAAGGATCGTAAGCGTAAAGCTTTAATTAAATACGTTAAGTCTCATTCTTTGGCTAGCGACATGCCTTATACCTGTTGTTTTCATACAAAGGTTCCTTGCCGTTTTAGTGAGAAATCGTCTAGGTGTCATATATATATCAAGGCGAAGAAGCCTTATGATGGCGCTCTGGTGGCTTCAACTTATATAGTGACTTCTGATCCTGATTTATCTAAGCGATGACTAACTGTGTTATAGTGCAAAAGTTAAATAAGCAACAGAAGGAGTGGGATGAAAAAGAAGAGAAGGCTGGTGAGGAGCTGCTTGCACTTCATCAGGAGTTTGCTTATTTGCAGACTCAAATAGCGGAGGCTGCTAGCCGCTTAAGTCGTATTTATAAGACGAGGAAGTTAGTGAGAGAGCGTCAGACTGAGGCTTTTGAGCGGGGAATGCAGGAAATCGACGAGGAGGATAGTGTGCTTCCAGCGTTAGATACTCATGAGAAGTAGGTTGTGAATAATCTTCAGGCTGCTGGGGTGCCTAACGATCCAGAGTGGCAAGAGTTTAGCTTTAGTCTGGACTTTATCGATCTAGGCCCTTTAGTGTCTGATGCTAGTGGTGCTTCAGTGTCGTCTTAGTTTGTTTCTGGTGTTCCTAGGCGAATAAATAGTTTTCCTTGTCGCGGTCGATCTACTTCAGTAGGTGGTCTGGTGAAGTAGTGTGGGTGCTTAATCTGCTTATATCCACTGTTCTTTTTGGCTAGTATAACAGGTGCTAGTGTGATTTCTCGTTCTTAGTGTTGTTGCTAGTAGATCGTGAGTTCTTCTGCTGCGTTAGTAATGTTTTTGGCTGGTTCCTATATGTTGTCTTTATATCTATATCCTTTCTATTTAACGAGGTATTAATACCCTTCTGGTTCTTTGAGATGGTCGATAATTTGTTCGACTTCATACTCTGGTTCGTTATCTTCAAAGATAATAATATCGTTTGT
This sequence comes from Colletotrichum aenigma, assembly GCF_013390185.1. Classification (NCBI taxonomy): domain Eukaryota; kingdom Fungi; phylum Ascomycota; class Sordariomycetes; order Glomerellales; family Glomerellaceae; genus Colletotrichum; species Colletotrichum aenigma. Next base: position 11,659 of record NW_023500920.1, on the reverse strand, counting down.
CTGTGATCCACATAGTGCTGGTTTGAGGAGTGAGATATAGAATACTAGGTGACACTTCATGGTTTCTAGGAGTCCTAGTTTGTAGTTAACTAGTGAGATTACTTGTGAAATTTTGAAAGGTCTGAGTTTTTTATAGTTGAGTTTGTCGTTTGGTCGCTTTGTTTTGATGTTTCGCTGTATAAGATAGGCGCTATCTCCCTCTTTTAAGGTTGGTCCCTCAATCCTTTGTTTGTTGCTGAATTTTGTCATTCTTTGTCGTACGAATTCAAGTTCTTTACGTGCGTTTTCCTGGATATCCTTGATTTAGCGTATTGAGGCGACAGCTTTTACTGCAGCTGGGCCTGTTTAGGGTTCTCTATAGGCGGTTGGTTCAAATCCATAGTTGAGGTAGAAGGGGGATTCCTTAGTACTTTCTCCTACTGCGCTGTTATAGGCGAACTGGGCTATTAGTAGCAATACAACCTAATTATCTTAGTTGTAGTTAATATAGGCGCAGAGATATATTTCGAGGATTTAGTTGATTTGTTCTGTTTGTCCGTCGGTCTGCAGGTGGAATGCAGTGGATATTGATTGTTTGATGCTAAGTTGTGATGTGATTAACTTCTAAAATTTAGAAGTGAAGATCTTATCTCTGTCTGATATAATTTCTTTAGGCGTTCTATGGTTGGCGATGATGTATTTAAGAAATATGTAGGCATATTCTTCGGCGTTACTTGCTTCTTTGTATGGGATGAAGTAGGCGTATTTCGTAAGTCGGTCCATAATGATAAGAACGCTGTTAAAGTGTGTTCCCATAAGGGGTTCTTGAGACTTCAGTAGTTTGACGATGAAGTTGAGGGATATAGATTGCCAGGCTGTTTGCAGCACAGGCAAGGGTTATAGCATACCATAAGGTTGATAACGAGCGGGTTTGCTTTTGAGGCAGACCTCATAATCCTTAATTGCTTTTGCCACTTATTCTCTGGTGACTTTTTCTCTATATTGTTATCGTAGTTGTTTCTAGGTTTTTGTGATTCCTTGGTGACTATATGCAGGGCGAGCATAAAACTCCATAATTGCTTCGTCGTCTAGTTCGCTAGGCGGGCTAGTACTCAATCGTCCAGCTATCATCAAGAGTTTGGTTGCTAGCACTAGGTCTCCGTTGTTGTTTCCTTTGAGAATCACCTAGGTTTCTTCAGGTACTAGGACGTTATAGTCTGGTTGTCAGCTAAGAGCGTCAGCTCTGCTATTATCTGATCCTTTGCGGTGAATAATTCAGAAGTTGAATTCTAATAGGAATTCTGACTATCTAATCTGTCGTTTATTCAACACTTTTGAAGTTGTGAAGTGTGAAAGGTTCTTATGGTCTGAATACATAAGTACTTCATATGTGGTTCCTGAGAGCTTAGGTCTCTATTCCTTGAAGGCTTCAATGATTGCCATGAGTTCCTTATCGTAAACCTGATAGTTAAGTTCAGGTCTGTGGAGCTTGCGAGAAAAGAAGGCACACAGGTGTAGTCGTCCTTCTGAATCTCATTAGGATAATTATGCTCCTATCGCATAGTCAGATGCGTTAGGTTCTACTTTGAACTGTTTTGTTAGGTCTGGAATGCTTAAGACAGGCTCGCTGGCGATTAGGTCTTTGATCTTCTGGAATGCTGTCCGTTATAGTTCTTCCTATATAAAGGGTGTGTTTTTACGGCTGAGGCTTGTGAGAGCTATATTGATCTTGCTATAGTCTTTGATGAATTTGCGGTAGAAGTTGACGAAACCTAGAAATCCTTAGACTTCCTTGAGGTTGTTAGGTACCAGCCATTCCTTGATGGCTTTGACTTTGTTTTCTGACATACAGACTTTTCCAGGGGTGATAGTGAATCCGAGGTATTCCACTCTCTGTGTGTGGAATTTGCTTTTCTCAGGTTCAACTAATAGCTTAGCTTCTTAGAGGGCTTATAAGACGTAGTGTACGTCTTCCTTATGTTTCTCAAGTGTCGATGAGAAGATGAGGATGTTATTGAGATAGACTACTACGCAGATGTCGACGTATTTGCATAGGACTTAGTTGATTATATTTTGGAAGGTTGCAAGGGCGTTAGTGAGGCTGAAGGGCATGACGAGGTACTCGAAATATCCTTTTCGGGTTCTGAAAGCGGTCTTCTATTCCTCTCCTTGCTTCATTCTGATCAGGTTATAGGCTCCTTTGAGGTTGAGGGCTGTGAACCAGTTGGCTCTGTGAAGGAGTTGTCTTATCTTGTTGATAAGCGGTAGTGGGTAGCAGTTCTTGATTGTTATTTCGTTAAGTATGCAGTAGTTGACGTATAATCGTAGTTTTCTGTTCTTTTTAGGTATGAACAGGATTAGGCTTCCTGCTGGTGACGTTGAGGGTCTGATATATCCCTTCTTGAGATTTTCTTCAAGGTATTTATCTAGGGCTTCTATTTCTGTCTGGTTGAGTCTGTAGATTTTGTTGAAGCGTGGTTCCTTCCCTTTTTTGAGGGGTATTTCGTGGTTGAAACTGGTGTGTTCAGGCAGTCTGGTTTCTAATTCAGCTGCAAAGAGTTTCTCATACACTCTATATTCTTCTGGGATAGACAGAAGTAGATCGTTCTTCTGTTTGAGATCTATCGTTATTAGTGGTTATGATATGGCTTCTTTTGCCTTGAGGTAACAGAGGTATCGTTTTGCTGTTCCTTGTCGTATTGATTCGTTTGAGGCCTGATTTTGACAGGGCTGCTCAGGGACTGAATCATCGTGGTCCTAATGGAGTTAGCCTTTGCTCTAATCTATCCGCAGGTTGCTTGTCTGTAGCCAGGGTAGTCCTAGCACTATGTCGTATATTCCTAGATCGGCAATGTCGAATTGGATTCTTTCTTTTCGATTCAGGTAGCTCATCTCAAGGGGCGCAGTCTCATTATAGATGGTACCTCCTTCGTACTTGAATTCTTCTCCTTCTGCTGTGTGTAACTGATATAGTTGTTCTTTTCCTCCCTATCGTATTTCTAGCCTATTGATGGCTTGGGGGGCAATGAAGTTTGCTTCAGCTCTGCTGTCGATCAGCGTGAGTGTTGTCTGCTGATTGATAGTAACTTTGAGTTTGATATTACCTTTATGTCCTTATGATATTTAGTGAATAGATCTTATGTTTGTTGCCTGTTATGATCTGTCGTCAGTAGGTAAGTCTAGTTTTTTGACTGTTCTGGTTATCCTAGGTAGGTGATTTGCTTTCCCTCTCGTTATGCTTTTGCGAGGCTATTTTTGCAGATCCTAATCTGTGGGGGTCTAGGTCTATTCTTTATGATTCTCTAGGCTTATACCTTTTCTTAGTAGTGAACTTAGCATTCATCTTATTAGTATTCATCCTATTTTATGCTGTTATTATGTTGACATCTTATAGGGAACTGAGGACTAGGTCTGAAGACTATGAGGTTATCTTTAAACAGTACTATAGTCTATCTAATCATAACGGAGGTTAAGTAGATCTTATAGATAGGTTCGTCGTTATGTCTTCTGGGGTAGAATTAGTAGTTATGCTTTTCTCCTATATATTCCTTGTATTTATCGTGGAAGCACTAGGGCCAGAAGAGGGTTCGGTGAAGCTGGTGGTTGCTTCTCAGTGCGGGATGATCTTCTGTGTGTAGCTGAGGGGTGTAGCCTCAGTCTCATTAGGCTGCCGAGGTGCTATAGAAGTGGCGTTATTGCTTGTCTTAAAGCATATTGATTTCTTAGTATCTCAGAAGTTGCTTAATTCTTCCTTCCTGGTTGTTAGGTTCCTCTTTGGAGCTGGAGTCGTCCACACTAGGGGTGAACCTATAGGCGATCTCTGTCTGAGTGTATTATCAGGCAACGTCGCGAGGTTTATCTAAGTCATAGGAAGAGCTTTCTCCTTCTCTGAAAGTCCAGTTATTAGTCATACTGAGGAGTTATTATTCTATCAGAGGATTATATTAGTGTTCTGGTTCTTCTTCTGATTCTTGTTGTTAATATAGTCGTACTTATCTATCGTCTTCTTGCTGGATTAGCTCTATTTCCTTCTTGATTTGTTATTCTTTGTAGTGGAGTTGCTGGCTAGTTATATAGGGGGTGATTAGTTCTAGTCGCTGAATTTATAGCATCTCATTAAGTTGTTCAACTGGTTTTCTAGCCACTTTGCTGTTGCTAGAATGCATTATTGCTAGGGTCCTAGGGCGAGTGTCTAGGGTGGTCATATTATAACCAGACCGTCTAGGGTTGCTGTCCTTTAGGTAGTGTCCTAATATTTCTTTGCCTTTAAGGTGAATTCAGCAGTTATCATCATAGCATCTGGTCTACGATTAGGATGCATATAGGGCTTTTGCAATTATGTTGACTTATTGAGGTTGTTCTGCTACTGGTCTCCAGGGGAGCTTCTTAGTTTGTCTGCAGTCTTTGGCGATATAGCCCTGCTTATTGCATTTATAGCACTTAGGGTTCTAAGGTTTTTTGTTGTTAGGTTTGGTCATCATGCTGAGATCTATAGGTCTGCTGTGTTATCTATAGGTGGTGTTCTAGCAGGTGTTATTCTAGTTGTTGCAGGGTCTGTTGTCGTTCTGCTGGCTGTTAAACTTCTGTTGAGGCTGCTATTAGTACTTACGTCCTGAATTTAGGTTTTGTCGTTTCTCTCCTCGTTCCTTTCGTCGTTTATAAAGGCGGTTGTCAACCTTAATAGCATGTTCAACGTAGGCGAGGAAGCTAGGAGGTGTCTCTAGTTTAGCTATTTCGTCTTTGACCTCATCCTTAAGTCCTTGATAAAAGGTAAAAACTTTGCTTTCGCCAGTTATGTGGAGTCTTACAGCTAATCGCCTAAACTCTGCAGCGTAGAGCGTAGCTGACTTGGTTTGTCGTAGGTGGGATAGGTCTCGCTCAGCCTGTCTTCGTTCATCAGGGTCAAGGAAGAGAGATTCTAGGGCCTTGATATAGCCTGTGAAGCTGAAGAAGATATCCTTGACTTCTTAGCTGTATTTTTCGATAGGGTTGTCAAGCTATTCCTGTTGAAGGGGTTCGAACCAGGCAAGGGATCGTCCCTGAAGGAAGGTGGCTGCATATATAATACGTTTAGTGTCGTTCTGGAAGGTGTTTATGTGGAAGGCCTAGTAGGTTCAAACTTATACCAGGTGTCCTTTAAGTTGTCCTAGGGTCCTGTCGAAAGTGGAAGGCGTGTTAAGCTTGAGGCGTTCTCATCCTTCGACTGGAGCGGATATGACGTTAGCGGCAGCTTAGAGGGTGGCAACTTCTTTCTCTAGATCTTGGTTCTTGCAGGCTTATTCCTGGAGTTCGCTAAGGGCTGCTGCGTTCTGGTTGAATATTTCGCGCATTGCCTTAAAGTTGCTGTTGGTCTTATTGAGCTGGCGCTTAAGTTCTTTAGTGTCATCCTTGCTGTCTGAATCGTCCTTCATCTTCTGGTCTCCTAGTTCCTAGGCTAGGTTTTAGGTGGCTCGTCCTCCTGAAGTGGACGAGGATCCTAAGGTAGGCGACTTAACAGAGGCGCAGGAAGATATTATCGTTCTTTACTGTTAGTAGGAATTAATAGTCAACTTACTGAATAGGAGCAATCAAAGTGTTACGGTCAGCTATCCGACAGTAGGGTCTGCTAACAGAAGCTGGGGATTAATACGTTCTAACAGTACACTAGGTTGTGGTCGTAGGTCGTAGTTCGTAGGCTGTAGTAGATCGGTTCTTTAGAGGCAAAGGTGATCAGTCTTAGACTTAATAAGTGATTCGCAGTGAAGGTAAGCTGAGAGTATCTGTGAGGATGAATACTAAGTTGATTGCTGAAGAGCTATAGAAGCTTGACCATGAGCCAGGCTCAGGGTCATACTATATATAAGTCTAAGTAGTTTCTCTAAACTGAGAACTGATGTCTTCCGAGCGGTCCCTAGGTGTGGACCGCTTTCTTCATGTCGGTCCTAGGTCAGGACCGCTTATCTCTCGTCGGTCCTTCTTATCGTCACGTGACCTATACCATAGTTCTTCCGTCTCTAAGTGAGTCCCTGTTGTTCCCGTGATCCTGCAGTACAAATGTTTTATCCTAGCCGCCCGATGCCTAAGTGGGTCGGTCAACTGTTATCCATACATAACGGGTTGTAACAATGAAGGCGAGGAGACCTGGAATATAGAGAGTATCGACGCCGCTACCTGGAAGCGTCGAGGGCGCGGGCGACGCCGCGAAGTTCTGGTTAAGTGGGAAGGATACGCAGAGAGGACCTGGGAGCCTATTGAGACGCTCCAGGGGACAGAAGCATTAGAGGCTTATGAACGCCGTTATGGCTCTGCGATAGAGCATGATGGAGACCCAGCCTTAGGGCCGCGGGCACGCCGCCGGAGGGGAGCGGGGGGGTAATGTCACGGGCTAGAGCCCAGATTGATATCTCCGGCTTTGCCGGAGCAATTACCGAGATCCAGCTCCGTTGGACCCACTACTCTGCCCCGTTACACCGCCTAACCCGGTCTGCTTCACCGCTGTTAGGTGCCTACTTGTTACGGTCAGCTATCCGACAGTAGGGTCTGCTAACAGAAGCTGGAGATTGAGACGTAATAACAGTACACTTGGTCGTGGTCTGGGTCATAGGTCGTAGGCTAACAGTAGATCAGATCTTCAGAGGCTAAGGTGATCAGTCTTAGACTTAATAAGTAATTCGCAGTGAAGGTAAGCTGAGAGTATCCTGAGGATGAATACTAAGTTGATTGCTGAAGAGCTATGGAAGTCTGACCATAAGCCAGGCTTAGGTCATACTATATACAAGTTCTGCACAGTATCTCTTGTGGTGGCTATGTAGGATATCCGTGCTATCCAACATATCTATAGATAGCTGGGATAGCGGACATATCTAACATATCCATCTTTGCCCTGTATCCATGCTGTTCCCAAAGTCACATGACCTATACTATAGTTCTTCCTTTCCCAATGGTTCCTGGTTACACCTGTGTTACTGCTTATATATGTTCTGTGTTAGCCGCCGAGATGCCAGGCAGGGCTGTTCCAACGTGTTATGCCTGTCAGGTCGTAACATCAGGTCTCCTCTCTAAAGGTCTTATCCTTAAGACCTAGCATAAGTAGGTCGTTAGTCCTAGGTTGGGGATCTATCAATCGTGCTTTCTGATTTACCTATGATGCTGACACTATGTCAGGTTGTATTTAAAAACGAAAGGCTGTGTCATCGCCTGATAGTCGTCCTGCTAAAAAGACAGTTAAAAAGAATTCTTTACTTTCCGCTATTCTTCAGCGTTCTGTCGTCATGCCTGTTTGCTCGTCTTGCGAGCGTTGCAGCTTCTCGTCGTGTGAGGTTTCTCCCTTGGATTCTTCTCGTTATGCTGAATGCGTTCACAGCGGTAAATCCTACTGTGACCTCTAAGGTCTTTCTGCGCAACAACTCCGGCGTATCAGGGATTAACACCAAAAACTTAAGGATGCCTTAGAACAGGCTGAGGAGGAACGTCATGCTCTAGACGCTAAGGTTAAGCGTCTTCGCAAACAGAAGAAGATATAGTTTGAGAAGATGATGCGTGCAGTGCGTCGTGGTATCAATAGTGTGGAGGAGCTGGAGCAGGTGGAACGGGAGGAGGCAGAGGCGGAGCAGTGTCAGCGGGAGGAGGCGCGTCCTTCTTCTGCTGGTTCTAACTATCTTCCTATGGATTTTGTCGGAGATTAGGATATGGTTTGTCCTAATGTGGCTTTATCTCCTTCCTTGTTAGCTGAGTTTAGGTTACTTAACTCTGTTCCTATTGTTGCAGAACAGGGTTCTCTGGGGGTGTCCTTAGGAAGCAGTTCTTAGTTGGTTTCTAGTGTTCCTAGGCGAATAAATAGTTTTCCTTATCGCAGTTAATCTGCTTTAGTAGGTGGTTTGGTGAAGCGATATAGGTGCTTAATTCGCTTATATCTAGCGTTCTTTTGGACTAGTATAACAGGTGCTAGTGTGACTTCTCGTTCTTAGTGTTATTGCTAGTAGATCGTGAGTTCTTCTGCTGCGTTAGTGATATTTTTAGCTGGTTCCTATATGTTATCTTTATGTCTGTATCCTTTCTATTTGATGAGGTATTAATACCCTTCTGGCTCCTTAAGGTGGTCTATGATTCATTCTACTTCGTACTCTAGTTTATTGTCTTCCATAATGATGAGGTCGTCCGTTTATAAACCTCGTGGGGCTGGTTCGAGTAGTGAGATGTGAAATACTGGGTGACACTTTATGGTTCCCAGGAGTTTGAGTTCATAATTAACTAGTGAGATTACTTATGAGATTTTGAAGGGTCTAAGTTTTTTATAGTTAAGTTTGTCGCTTAGTCGTTTTGTTTTGATGTTTCGCCATATGAGGTAGGCGCTATCTCCCTCTTTTAAGGTTAGTCCCTCAATCCTTCGTTTGTTGCTAAACTTAGTTATTCTTTGTCGTACGAATTCAAGTTCCTGTCGTGCATTTTTCTAGATATCTTTGATCTGTCGTACTGAGGCGACAGCTTTTACTGCGGCTGGGCCTGCTCAGGGTTCTCCATAGGCGGTTGGTTCGAATCCATAGTTGAGGTAGAAGGGGGATTCCTTAGTGCTTTCTCCAATTGCGCTGTTGTAGGCGAATTAGGCTATTAGTAGCATTATAACCTAATTGTCTTAGTTGTAGTTAACATAGGCGTGGAGGTAGGTTTCGAGGATTTAGTTAATTCGTTCTGTTTGTCCGTCGGTCTGCAGGTGGAACGCAGTGGACATTAACTGCTTAATGCTGAGGTGTGACATAATTGATTTCCAGAAATTCGATATAAAGATCTTATCTCTGTCTGACATAATTTCCTTAGGTGTTCTGTGGTTAGAGATGATATACTTGAGGAATATGTAGGCGCATTCTTCAGCATTGCTTGCTTCCTTATATGGGATGAAGTAGGCGTACTTCATAAGTCGGTCCATAATAACGAGAACGCTGTCAAAGTGTACTCCCGTAAGGGGCTCTCGTGACTTCAGTAGTTTGACGATGAAGTCGAGGGATATAGATTGCTAGGCGGTTTGCAGCACAGGCAAAGTTTATAGCATACTATAAGGTTGATGTCTAGTGGGTTTGCTTTTGAGGCAGACCTCACAATCCTTAATCCCTTTTGCCACACGTTCTCTAGTGACCTTTTCTCTATATTGTTATTATAGTTGTTTCTAGGTTTTTATGATACCTTAGTGACTATATGCAGGACGAGCATGAAATTCCATAATAGCTTTATCGTCTAGTTTGCTAGTCAGGCTAGTACTAGACCGCCCAGCTATCATCAAGAGTTTGGTTGCTAGCATGAGGTCTCCATCGTTGTTTCCTTTGAGAATCACCTGGGTTTCTTCAGGTACCAGGACGTTATAGTCCAGCCTTCAGCTAAGAGCGTCAGCTCTGCTATTATCTGATCCTTTGCGGTGGATGATTTAGAAGTTAAATTCTGATAAGAATTCCAACTATCTAATCTGTCTTTTATTTAACACTTTTAAAGTTGTGAAGTGTGAAAGGTTCTTATGATCTGAATACATAAGTACTTCGTAGGTTGTTCCTGAGAGCTCAGGTCTCTATTCCTTAAAGGCTTTAATGATTGCCATGAGTTCCTTATCGTGGATCTGATAGTTGAGTTCAGGTCTGTGGAGCTTGCGAGAGAAGAAGGCGCACAGATATAGTCGTCCTTCTGAGTCTCGTTGAGATAGTTACGCTCTGATCGCATAGTTGGATGCGTTAGGTTCTACTTCAAACTGCTTTGTTGGATCTAGGATGACTAAGATGGGTTCACTGGCGATGAGGTCCTTGATCTTCTGGAACGCTGTTTGTTGTGGTTCTTCCCATGTAAAGGGTGTGTCTTTGCGGCTGAGGTTTGTGAGGGCTGCGTTGATCTTGCTATAGTCTTTGATGAATTTGCGGTAGAAGTTGACGAAGCCTAGGAATCCTTAGACTTCCTTGAGGTTGTTAGGTACCAGCTATTCCTTGATAGCTTTGACTTTGTTTTTTGACATGCAGACTTTGCTGGGGGTGATAGTAAATCTGAGGTATTCCACTTTTTGTGTGTAGAATTCGCTTTTCTCAGGCTTAACTAACAGCTTAGCTTCTTAGAGGGTTTATAGGATGTGGTGTACGTCTTCTTTATGTTTTTCAAGTGTTAGTGAGAAGATGAGAATGTTGTTAAGATAGACTACTATATAAATATCGACGTACTTACGTAGGACTTAGTTGATTATGTTCTGAAAAGTCGCAGGAGCGTTAGTAAGGCTGAAGGGCATGACGAGGTATTCGAAATATCCTTTTTATATCCTGAAGGCGGTCTTCTATTCTTCACCTTGCTTCATTCTGATCAGGTTGTAGGCTCCTTTGAGGTCGAGAGCTGTAAACTAGTTGGCTCTGTAGAGGAGTTGTCTCATTTTGTTGATGAGGGGTAACAGGTATCAGTTTTTGATCGTCATCTTGTTGAGCATATAGTAATCAACGCATAATTGTAATTTTCCGTTCTTTTTGGGTATGAACAGGATTAGGCTTCCTGCTGGTGACGTTAAGGGTCTGATGTATCCCTTCTTGAGGTTTTCTTTAAGGTATTAGTCTAGGGCTTCTATCTCTATCTGGTTGAGTCTGTAGATTTTGTTGAAGCATGGTTCCTTCCCTTTTTTGAGGGGTATTTCGTGGTCGAAGCTGGTGTGTTCAGGCAGTCTGGTTTCTAATTCGGCTGCAAAGAGTTTCTCGTAAACTCTGTATTCTTCTGGGATAGACAGAAGTGGATCATTCTTTTGTTTGAGATCTGTCGTTATTAATAGTTGTGACGTGGCTTCTTTTGCCTTGAGGTAGCAGATGTATCGTTTTGCTGTTTCTTGCTGTATCAGCTCGTTTGAGGCCTGGTTTTGACAGGGCTGCTCAGGGACTAAGTCGTTATGGTCCTAATGGAGTTAGCCTTTGCTCTAATCTATCCGTGGGTTACTTATTTGTAGCCAGGGTAATCCTAGCACTATGTCGTATATTCCTAGATCGGCAATATCGAATTGGATTCTTTCTTTTCGATTCAGGTAGCTCATCTCGAGGGGCGCAGTCTTATTATAGATGGTACCTCCTTTGTACTTGAATTCTTCTCCTTCTGCCGTGTGTAACTGATAGGGTCGCTCTTTTCCTCCCTATTATACTTCTAGCCTATTGATGGCTCGAGGGGCGATGTAATTAGCTTCAGCTCCGCTGTCAATCAGCGCAAGTGTTGTTTGTTTGTTGATAGTGACTTTGAGTTCTATGTTGTTCTTATGTCCTTGTGATATTTGGTGGATGAACCTTTTCCTTGTTGCCTGTCGTGGTTCTTCGTTGGTAGGCGAGTCTAGTTTTTTAACTGCCCTAAGTGTCCTAGGTAGGTAATTTGCTTTCCTTCTTGTTATGCCTTCGTGAGGCTGTTCTCGCAGATCTTAATCTGTAGGGGTCTTGGTCTGTTCTTTATGACTCTCTATGCGCATGCTTTTTCTTAGTAGTGTACTTAGCACTCGTCTTGCTGGCATTCGTCCCACTTTATGTTGTGGTCATATTAGCATCTCATAGGGAACTGAGGGCTAGGTCTGAAGACTGCAAGGTGGTCTTCAAACAGTACTATAGTGTTACGGTCAGCTATCCGACAGTAGGGTCTGCTAACAGAAGCTGGGGATTGATACGTTCTAACAGTACACTGGGTCGTGGTCGTTAGTCGTAGTTCGTAGGCTTATGTAATC